>NW_006159534.1:2924580-2957658 GCF_000334495.1 Tupaia belangeri chinensis | reverse complement strand
AGGCCGGGGCACGGGTCACTCAGGTAGACCTGGCGGGCGCTGCGCAGCACAAGCGAGACCAGGAGGTTCTTGTGCAGTTTGATACCGCCGCGCTGGACCCGCGAGTTGTAGATCTTGCCCAGGGAAATGCTGACGATGCGGTGAGCCTCCAGCTTGAACTCCATTCTGCCTCCCTTCTCGGGGCTGGCGCCGAGGGGAAAGGGCAGCACTGGCTCACGCTGGGCAGCTAGGGGTAGGAAGAGAGGAGAACACAAGTCCGCCCGTGGGGCGCAGCCTGGAGAGCTGGAGACTCCGCAAAGAAACGACTCTGGCGACGCGCGCTACCTCAAGCCTCTCCGTACCACCAGACAGCCTCGTTTCAAGTCCAGTCGCTAAACTGAGCGGCGCGGCACCGCCCCGCGCTTTATATAGATTCTTCGATAGCCAATCAGAGAAGGCCGCCAACCGTTCCGGTACAGACCGGCGCGTCCTCGTGCACCGCGCGAGCCAATCGGAGGCCGAGGAGGGGCGCCAGGGCCCGTTCGAACGTTAGTCCCGCCGAGCAGGCTCTTAAAGGGGGCGCAGGCAAGAGGTCACCGCCGGGCCCTGGTGGGGACCGGGGCCAGAGGCGCTGCTGCGATCTGGGTGTTTACGGTGCTGTTTATAGTTCAAGTTTCTGGCCTGTGCGCTGTTTGCCGGAACCCAAGCGAAACCTTTCGAACTTTCACCCGAAAGTGGTGGTGGACTCTGCCCGCAATAAAGTCCTGATCCTTTCTGACAGCCTCGCCCTCCCCACTCTGTCACCGTTCCCAGGCGGCGCACACCTGGAAGCCCCGGCCAACTGTGGCAGAAATGGAGATGAGGGCAATACTGGCAACGTGCGGCAGAGGATACCCCTGGATAACAAATAGTGTTACTACACGGTGTTTGCGGATATTATTTTTGAATGAGTCCCTAGACCTCTAGGCTGCCAATTCTAACCCCAAAGAAAAGGAACAGGTCCTAAAAGTCCCTACGTTTTTGGCTCTTTACCAAGATATTGTGCCTACGCACGAAGTTACTGGTTCTTTTATCACTTGGGCTTCTAAATTCTACAACAAACCCAGTGGTTACATAGGCGAAACGGAAAATATTATAGGTTCTCCTAAATCATATTTCTTCAACACAAGAACTGACCAGTCCACTCATGGAAAAATCTAACAAGTTTTTATTTAATTGTGTTATTTAACTTTCTTTATTTATTTTAATTTGACCAGAGAGGGACGGAGGGAGGGAGACAGAGAGAGAAAGCCAGAAAGCAAGCCAGCAGGTCTGGGACTCAAACTACCACCACACCACCTGCCAGCCCCCCAAAATCTAACAAGTTCTAAAAATACAAAGAGAGAAGTCCTGTGTTCTTGTTATGATATCATAATTTCATTCTGTGTCAAGGTAGAAATATAGGAGAAAGGTGTTTCAGAGTTTTTTGGCCAGTCAACAACTTAAGCCATCTACAAATCATTATAAGTACATGGCATTGGGGCAGGATCACCACGTGGTTTGTCCAGGGTTCTGGACTGCTGGCTCCCCCACAGACCTGCCTGATGACTCTGGGTAAACGACCTTAGGGCACTTTAGTTTCTCCTGCTCTAAAAAGGAGAAATCATACATGCTTCAGAAGATAATTGACCACTCTTAGTCATAGTCTGAATAATAAAAGTTAAGCACAACTTCCCTAGAGCTGTTTGGGACAGTTAGTCTGATCCTGCACCAGGGCTTGGCCAGAGAAAGCATTTATTTAGGAAAAATGCTAGTAAAATGTGGGCTTGATCATGGCCAAATGATAATCAGGGGGCCTCCAAAGGATATGATGGCTCAGTAACACCACCTTTGCCCACAACTTATTAATGGTAACCAGATACCAGGCTGTATGGCTTAGAGACCGAGTTTCTCCATCTGGGAATGTTCAGCCCGTGTAGTGGAGGAAAGATAATTACACACATCATTACAAAACCCAGCAGCATATGTAGTAATAATGTGAGAGATTGTTTCTCCTGTTTTCTCTTTCTTGGAGAGCTATTAGTCACTGTAAAACAATGGTTAATAAAACAGGTCCTGGAGACAACTTCCTGGTTTGGAATACCAGCTGTCCCCCTTACTCGCTGTGTGACCTTTGCATAGTTACTGCACCTTTCTATGCCTCAGTCATTTTGAAAACAGATAATGTGAGGATAAAACAAGGTAACATGCACTACATTATCAAACTATGTCAGATAATAGAACACATGACCCCACACACGACCTTGCGGTGGGAGAAGAAAGGAACATGGATAGGAGAAAGTTTCACCAAAGAAATTGTATCTGAGGTGTTGAGGAACCCAGAGGCAGGATGAGCAAGTTCCAAGCAGCAGAAGCAAAAGAATCTCGCAACCAGCAGATGGCGTAATGGCTACGTTGCTGGACTCACCAAGTTTGGAGTCCCAGACCCCATGGCTTAAACTCACTCCGGGCACGTGTGCGGGCGTGCCTGATTCTGAGAGGAGAATGGAGGAGAAAGGACTGTGGCATGTCCATCCCTCCGGGGGGTGATTTCTCACTTTCTGTCTCTCTGTCTTTCTAGCAAGCACACGCACCCTATAGGAAAAACTTCTCCAAAAAAAGAAGAAGAAGAAGAAGAAGAAGGAGAAGAAGGAGAAGAAGGAGAAGGAGAAGAAGGAGAAGGAGAAGGAGAAGAAGGAGAAGGAGAAGAAGAATCTGGTGTGGAACATCTTACTTGGCAACTGTGTTGGGCATCTGCCCAAAGTTAAGTGGGAAAGGCTGGAAATAGTGGCTGGAGATGCAGGATAGTGGGTCGTGGATGCTTCAATACAGAGTTAAGGCTATAGGGACCAATTATAGGTTGTTGAGTGAGGAAACCACAGAGTAGGTTCTAGGATGATTGGTGTACAGAATGCCATGTGGTTATAAAGCTCTTGTGGGAGCTTAGGCAAGGGTCATGAAGGCCTGAACTAGGTGGAGGTGGTCAGAATACAGAACACCCGGATCCCCCCATGCAGACTGTTGACAGCCCTCTGAGAAGGCTTTCTGATCCACCCGAGCTGAGCTGGTCTGCCATCCAGCTGCACATGGCCCACTCCTTTCTCACTGCCCACATCACTTTCTCTGGTCATGTCCGGCACCCCTTCCAGACTGCCCTCTGTGAAGGCAAGAATCTGATGCATGTTTGTAACCAGGAGATGGTAAAACTGGTGCAAAGCAGGCACTAAACATCAGAAGGGCCCAGAGGCCCTTACCATGCCAAGGGTTAGAGGGTCTCCTGCCCAAGGGCTTAGATAGACAGGAAGGGGGGCCACTCAAGGGACCTAGGGCAGAGTTTCTAGCAATTTTGGGGGAAGCATTTCAATGTGGTTTTGTTTGTTTGTTTGTTTTTTAAAGAATTATTTATTTAATAAATTCTGTTTGTTATTTTTTTTTTTTAACTTGACCAAAGAGAGACAGAAAAGGAGAGAAAGCAAGCCACCAGGTCAGGGACTCAAACCACAGTCTACCATGTGGGAGTCCAGCCCCCCAACCACTATGCCACTCGCCAGCCCCTGGACTTTTTTTAAGAGAGATTTTTGCATGCACTCACCAGAGAGTCAAAGAAAGAAATCACCCCCGAGAAGGGATGGCCATGCCTCAATCCCTTCTCCTCCAGTCTCCTCTGAGGATCTTGGGCACGCATGCACACACGCCTGACGTGAGTTTTAAGCCACCAGGTCTGGGACTGGAACCCTGGTTGACTACATGGGACGTAACCATTACGCCATCTGCGGGTCCCCAGCCTCTAAACTTATAAAACATTTTTTTTTTTTTGAGAGATTTTCACTATAGGGCGCGTGCGCTCACCAGACAGACAGAGAGAGACATAGAGACAGAAAGCGAGAAATCACCCCCCAGGGGGGATGGTCACGCCGCAATCCCTTCTCCTCCATTCTCCTCTCGGGATCTTGGGCACGCATGCACACGCGCCCGGCGTGAGTTTTAAGCCACCGGGTCCGAGACACGAACCACGGTCGACTACGTGGGAGTCCAGCGACATAGCCATTACGCTAACTGCTGGTTCCCTAAAACATATTTTTTAACAGCAGCGGTGGCCACAACAGTGCATACTAAATAGATTGATAATGCATTTAGATGAGTGACTTTCTAATAATGATATCAACTACCGGCCACTGCACTAGCCAGTCACATTACAGGCATTATTTAGCGTCCTTACGAAGTTCTGAGAGTACATATCATTAGCTCCATCTACAGATGAGGAGACTATGATGCTGATAGGTTAAGTAATTTGCCCAGAGTCACACAGCTATAGGTGGAGAGGGCGGGATTGAGTTCCAGACCTGTTTAAAGCTGAAGTGTGGGGCTCTGGAGTAGATTGCCTGGCTCCACTCCTGCTCACTGGGTCACTTTTGGCGTTATTTCACCTCTTGGTGAAATGGGAAGACCAGATCCTAGTTTCGTGACATAGGCAAGTTATTTCACCTCTTTGTGCCTTAGTCTCCTGGGTAAAATAGGAATAATCAAAATACCTAAATTGCTTAGAACAGTCCCTAGCACCTCTTACTGTCTCGCTGTTGTTATGGCCTTTGTTATTATTACAACAGTGCCTCACACAGCACTGAACACATAGTAGGTACACCGCTAGGATTTATTGAATTCTTAGTGCTTTTTCTACTAAACCATGTCATACATGTTCAATAATGTCTGCTGATTTGCAGTTATGCACTCCATTATTATTATTATTATCTTGATTTTCTCTAATCCTGACCTAACCACATGGACCTTTTAGAATTCATCTCTGGAGGACCTGGACTGTTCTGGTCAGGAAACTACTTACACCTAACAAAAATGGTGGAAAGAAAAAAAAATGGTGGAAAGTTACAGAGTGTATTCTTCTACGCTTTAGCAAGCAAGTAACCGAGTTAAAATTTACCATCATCGATCTTTGAGATTCTCTCATTTAAAGACAAAGTTGGTAGCGTGGTTGGAACACTAGGGGTGTCAGAAGACAAGGGAAGCACCTGCTCTGGAGGAAGAGGTCTGAGCACCTCTCCTTAGATCTGTTCTGTTCTTTGCCTGCCTTCTCTGCTGGACGCGGAAGGTGTGTACAGGGAGTGGTGGGGGGCCCACAGCTGCCTGAAGCCACTCAGTCACCACCTTAGGCCCAAGGGTCACCTGAGCACAGGGCCATCTGCCCACTGCCACTGACTTTATCTCCCGCTTGTTTGCATGACTAGTGGAAGCCTACATTTTATGATCAGATCATTAAAGAGTTTGCATTGCAGAAATAGCTGGTGGTGAGGTGGTTAAGGCGGCTGGATTACACATGGCCGACTGAATGGTTCAAGTCCTAGACCCTGTGGTCTGAAAAGCACGCCAGGCATGTGTGCATGTGTGCCCAAAATCCCAAGAGGAAAACGGAGGAGAAGGGATTATGGCACTAGGGGATCCCTCCTGGGGGAAGATTTTTCATTTTCCCTCTCTCTCTGTCTCTCTTCAGTGAGCACACGTACCCTCTAGCAAAAAATTTAAAAAAAAAAAAAAGAGAAAGTTTACATTGCCTTAAATCGACTCTAGTCTGTATAAAAGCAGTGAAACTCACTATGAAGTATGAGCACAATAACTATGCAAGAAATAACAATTATGAGAAAAGAGAGTGGGTGAAAGTAAAATAAGTTATCTGTCCTTACCTTTCAATATTACGACATTGGACATTATTTGGAGGGGGCAATGTTGCTTAAGAAATTGATTAATCAAATGTATTACATCCCAAATTCTTTTTTCCTTTTTAATTATTAAATTAAATTAATTAATTAAGAGACAGAAAGTGAGAAATCACCCCCCAGGGAGGATGGTCATACCGCAATCCCTTCTCCTCCATTCTCCTCTTGGGATCTTGGGCATGCACGCACACATGTGCGCCTGGTGTGACTTTAAGCCATCAGGTCTGGGACTTGAACCACAGTCGACTACATGGGAGTCCAGTGACGTAGGCCATTATGTCATCTGCTGGTCCCAATTATTTATTAGTTTTTTAATTTGGCCAGAATGGAAGAGAGAGAGAGGGAAAGTGAAAAAGCAAGCTGCCAGGAGGTCCAGGACTCTAACTGCTGTCAGCCATGTGGGAATCTAACTACCATGCCACCTGCCCACCCAATATAGCCCAAATTGTTTAGAGAAAAGCCTCTATAAAAATACATTGTTAGGAACCAGCAGGTGGCATGGTGGTTAAGGTGTTGGTTTTCCACATGGCTAACCATGGTTCAAGTCTGGGGCCTGGTAGCTTGTCTTTTTACTTTCCCTCTCTCTCTCTCTCTGGTGAGTGCATGTACCCTATAGCAAAGTTAAAAACAATTAAATAAATTATTAGCATTTTATATAAGCAATACTCATCTTTCTCTTCTGAGAGCACACTTCTTCTTTTTTTTTTTTTTTAAGAATTATATAACTTTATTTATTTATTTTAATTTGACCAGACAGTGTGAAAGGGAGAGAAAGCAAGCCACCAGGTCCAGGACTCAAACTGCGGTTGGCCATGTGGGAGTCCAGTGCCTCTAACTACCATACCACCTGCTGGCACCCAGACTTTTTTTTAAAGAGAGATTTTTGTTATAGGGCACATGCATTCACTGGAGAGACAGAGACAGAAAGTGAGAAATTACACACACACACCCCAGGGGGGATGGCCATGTCACAGACCCTTCTTGTCCATTCTCCTCTGGGGATTTTGGGCACACACACACACATGTGCCTGGCTTGAGTTTTAAGTGCTGGTCTAGGACTTGAACCATGGTCAACTATGCAGGAGTCCAATAATGTAACCATTACGCCATCTGCTGGTTCCAAAAGCAGACTTTTTAATTCATCCCTTTTCTCTCTTAGTCTTCTGGCCTCTTTTACATTTTTTTTCCCTCCTGGCTGCTTGCCTTCTACAGAATTTATCTTCAAATAGTGTTTGACTGGCAGTGGGCAGAAAACCTTTTTAAACATTTTCTCCTTACTTATAACTGGCCCATCTTCTTGTATGTTTGTTCAGAGGACCTTAAATTGTTTTATGAGCCAGACTCCGTGGTGTGCACCTATAATCCCCAGAGCAATGACCCATAGACTAAGGCAGGAGTATTGGGAGTTTGAGGCCAATCTGGGTGGCATAGCAAGACCCTGTCTCTGGGGAAAAATTTGATTTTATGATAATCTTTTTCATTCTTGGCCTCCTTGAGGATTCAGAGAAAACAATTTTCTCAATAAGTAGAATTATCATTAAAACTCATTAAAATGTGCCTAGTGGGCCAGCAGGTGGCATGGTGGTTAAGGTGCTGGACTCCCACATGGTCAACTGAGGTTACAGTCCCAGATTCAGCAGCTGGAAAATCATGCCCAGGTTTGTGTGCATGCCCAGAATCCCAGAGAATAGAGAAGGGAATAGAGAAGGGATTGAGGCAACCCTTACTGCAGGGTGATTTCTCACCTTCTCTCTCTGTCTGTTTCTCTCTGGCAAGCGCAAGAGCTCTGTGGTAAAAGCAAAACTGAAACAAAACAAAAACAACAAAAATGAGCCTCATATCCTCTCCAGCCACAGAATGTGCAAACACTGCCCACCATATGAAACCCTAGTCCCACATGGCTCAGTACAATGGCCACTAGCCACCGTGCACCTGAAATGTGGCTCGCGTAACGGAGGAACTGAATTTCAAATTTTATTTCATTTAATTAATTTTTAACTCAAAATTTGAAACAGGATAAAATTTTTTTTCCCTGAAACTCAACTTTATCATGTCAGAGTTTTGAAGTTGAAAACCTGCTGCTCAATTGACATGTGCTGTAAGTGTAAAATACACAGCAGGTTTCAAAGACTTAGTTTCAAAAAGGGAATGTAAAATATCTCATTAATATTTTTATTATGGGTACATATTGAAATTGCACCATTTTCAGTATATTGAGTTAGAGAAAATATATTGTTAAAATTAATTAAAACTGTTTCTTTGTACATATGTGGCTCGGATTATATTTCTATTGGACAACACTGCCCTGGGGACAATACAGTGACAGGAAGGTGTGCACATATAAATATGCATGAGCATATTGTGAGCAATTAGCAAATGTCCTTGATTGGAGAAGAAAGAAAGGACAGGAAAGATAAAGTGAAGAAAATGAAACATAAAACACTTAGTTACAGAGTTAAGGAGGAAATCAAAGAAAAACATAAAAACCGGTTAACTGGTCAGAAGAAATTCTTTCTAGAACTAGGAGTCCATGAAGCTACAGAAGTACAGTCCTTTCCATCTGAATGCAATGACACAGAAATTCTTACAATATTATATTTTAATTCACCATATGAACATGCAAACCAATTTTAGTAAGAGACCTCACTTAGATAACATCATTCTCTTTGGTTGTTAGGGTGTATCTATTCTTTTTAATTTTGAGGTCCACCTGGAAGTTGCAGGACCATTTGTTTTTAATGTGCCATTTTCTTGTACTATATATATATATATATATATAAAACCTTCAATGGCTTTCCATGGCCTTTATGGCAAAAATCCAATTCTCTGGCCTGGTCTCCAGAGCACTACACAATGCACTGTCAGAGACAAACAGCAGGGAATGGTGCATGGGGCTGGCTCAGCTGCTTGTTCTGGCACTTCTCACTAGTGGCATGAGCACACCTGAAGGTGATCTTTATGTTAAAAAACTGGGGAGTGGGGCCGGCAGGTGGTGTGGTGGTTAAGGTGCTGGACTCCCACATGGTTGACCACAATTCAAATCCTAGATCTGGCGGCTTGCTTTCTCCTCGCTCTCTCTCTCTCTCTCCTGTGTCATCAAATTTAAAAAAAAACAGTAATAAATTGGGGCCAGCAGGTGGCGTAGTGGTTACATCACTGGACTCTCACATGGCTAACCACAGTTTGACTCCTGGACCCAGTGGCTTGAAACTCACGCCAGGCATGTGCACATGTGTGCCTAAGGTCCCAGGAGGAGAGTGGAGGAGAAGCGATTGTGGTGTGGCCATCCCCCTGGAGGGTGATTTCTCATTTTCCTTCTCACCATCTCTGTCTCTGTCTCTCTCTCCCATGAGCACACATGCCCTAAGGCAAAAACTTCTACAAAACAACAATAATAAATTAAAATTAATTCTTTTTAAATTGTAAAGTTCATTAAATCAGTTGTTCTCAAACAATGTACATTAGTATCACCAGGGGAGCCTTTAAACCTCCAGACACCCAGGCCTCACCCAGATCACCTTAAATAAGAGTCACTGGAATGAGATCCAAGTATAGCAATTTTTTTTATTAAAAACCTTTTGTCGGAGGGTGCATGCACTCCCCAGAGAGAGACACAGAGAGAAAGACAAAGAGAGAAAGAGTGAGAGAAACTGATAAAACCACCCCCACAGGAGACAACCATGCCTTAAACCCTTCTCCATCTCTCCCTCCTTTCAGGAATTTACTTATTTACTTATTTATTCATTCATTAAAGAGATTTTTGCTATAGGGCGTGTATACTGAATGGTGAGACAAAAGGCAGAAAGTGAGAAATCACCCCCCAGCATCAATGGCCACAATGCAATCCCCTCTCCTCCATTCTCCTCTCAGGATTTTGGGCACGCACACTCACCCGGTGTGAGTTTCAAGCTGCTTGGTCCAGGACTCAAACCATGTCGGCTATGTGGGAATCCAGTGATGTAACCATTATACCATCTGCTGGTCTCAAGGATTTCAGATACACATGCACCCAGCATATTTTTCTTTTTCTTTTATTTAAAATATTCAATCACAACACATCACTTATAGCTTGTAAAGTGAATTTACCCAACATGAACACACTTCACACCAGTCCAGTTGAGGATACTATACACATTATCATCAACAGATAATAATTCATAATTATCTGTGTCTCATAAATGCCTTCTCTAATTTTCTCCTTAATTTCTTTCCTCACACTCTCCCTGTTCTCCTGCCCTCTTTCTACACTGTCTCTGGTATCCACCACCATTTCCCATGCTTCTATATCCTCTAAGTTTTCAGTTTCTGCCATAGAGTGCGGACAGTTGGTATAAATTAAGTGGAAGACATACAAAGTCTCCCTATCATAGCCTGGCTTGCTTCACTCAGCAGTAAATCTTCCATATTTGTCCACCTTCTACCAAGTGCCAGGATCTTGGTTTTTGTTTTGTTTTGTTTTGTTTTTTGTTTGTTTGTTTGCTTGTTTTTAATGGTTACGTAGTATTCCATAGAGTATATGTACCACCCTTTTTCAATCCATTCATCTGTTTGTGGACATTTGGGTTTGTTCCGTGTCTTAGTGATTGTAAATAATGCTTCAATAAACATAGATGTGCAAGCACTTTTCCAACTGAGTGTTCTCCTATTCTTTGGGTAGATACCCAGGAGCCATCAGGTCCAAGACTCAAACCACACAGTCAGCCATATGGACTTTAACCACCACATCACTGGCTGGCCCAGCACTGGAATTTTTTTTTTTTTTTTGAGAGGTTTTTGCTATAGGGTGCATGTGCTCGCCAGAAAGACAGAGAGAGACAGAGAGACAGAAAATGAGAAATCACCCCCCAAAGGGTGATGGCCATGCCACAATCCCTTCTCCTCCTTTCTCCTCTTGGGATCTTGGGCATGCATGCACATGTGCCTGGCGTGAGTTTAAGCCACCGGGTCTGGAACTCGAACTGTGGTCGACTACATGGGAGTTAAGCGACATAGCCATTACACTAACTGCAGGTCCCTGGAATTTTTTAAAGCTCCACAAGCAATTACAATGTGCAGTAATATCCGAGAACCAGTGACCTAGCACATTTCTTTATGGTTGTTATTGGTCTAAATTCATATGCCTGTGAATCTAGGCACACTTTTCTAAACTACTGCCCTGGATGATGTGAATGCCTCATCTTTTTCCTAGTTAGGCAGCTCTAAATAAAAATATGTGTCTGCAGGACCAGCAGATGGCGTAGTGGTTCCGTCACTAGACTCCCACATGGCCGACCATGGTTTGAGTTCTGGACCCAAAGACTTGAAACTCACACTGGGTGTGTGTGTGTGTGTGTGCATGTCCAAAATCCTGAGAGGTGACTGGAGGAGAAATGATTGCTGCGTAGCCATCCCCAAAGGGGGTAATTTTTAGCTTTCTGTCTCTCTGTCTCTCTTTTTCTGGTGAGCTCACATGCCTGATAGCAAAAATTTTTCTTAAAAATGTGTCTTGGGCTGTCCCATAGCCTAGTGGTTAAGGGAGCTGGGTTCCATATGGCTGACCTCAATTCAAATCCCAACTCCAGCAACTTAAAAAACATGCCAGGCATATGTGCATATGTGTCCCAAATCCCACAGGATGGAGACATGGAGAAGGGATTGTGGTGTAACCATGTACCCCATTGGAGAGCTTTCTCACAGCCAAGATGAAAAAACAATAAGCCACTAGAGAGACTAGCAGATGGCATAATGGTAGTGTCACTGGATTCCCATTTAGGAGACCACAGTCCGACTTCTGGACCCAACAACTTAAAAAGCTCACACAGTGTGTGTGTGTGTGTGTGTGTGTATGTGTCCAAGATCCTGAGAGGAGAATGGAGGATAATGGATTGCACCACGGCCATCCCCCGGGGGGTGATTCTCACTTTCTGTCTCTGTCGGGTGAGTGCATGCACTCTAGAGCAAAAATCTCTCTCAAAAAAACAGTAAGTCACATGAAATTAGTCTTATTGCATATTAACCAGACAATCACCATAAGTACATTTTACCTTACGGTACCTCATAATTATTCATGACCCTTTGTGATACTATTTCCCTATAAAAGCTTTTTTCACATAAAATAAGTTGATTTTAGACAGTTTGCTTTTTCTGCTATGCTATTTACAAACGTTTGATTTTATTGCTGAGAAAGTAACTACTTCCCTACTCTGTTCTGACTCAACTTTTATGGTGGATTAGAGATATACCGAAACCCCTACTGAGAATCAGCACCTCCTCTAGGGAAACCCGTATATCTTCCAGCCAGCAAGAGACTCTCGTCCCCTTCCCTCCACTTTCATTCTAATTGCCATAGCTAATAGAGCATATTCTGACTCATCGATCAAGCACATTTCAGATCAACGCGGCTGATCTCAATTCAACATGAATGCTCATTCAGTTCAAAAACCCCCAAATCACTAACCCATCTCATGCTTGTTTTGACTAAGCAAATTCTGAGTAAGTATTTATACAGACACATCCTCAGTGTAAAAGCAAGATTCAGATCTGCTGCCTACCCAGGAGCTGGCATGTGGATTAACAGACTTGTGTTCACAAAGGCAGTCTGAGCTCTTTTGAGGAAAGTGATCGTATAATTAAACGGGCAGCACTCGGCCAGCAGGTGGCACGGAGATTAAGGAGGCTGAATCCCGCATGGCTAACACTGCAGTTTGAGTCTCAGACAAGGTGGCTTAAACTCATGCCAGGCGCACGTGCATGTGTGCCCCAAGATCCAGAGAGGAGAATGGAGGAGAAGGGATTGTGGCGTGGCCATCCCCCCGGGGGGTGATTTCTCACTTTCTCTCTCTCTCTCTTTTTCTCTCCTTCTCTCTCTCTCTCTCTCTCTCTCTCTGTCTGTCTTTCTGGCAAGCAAACGCACCCTGTAACAAAAACCTCTTAAAAAAAAAAAAAAAAAAGAAGACCAATGAAAAACATGCTGAGCCCATGTACATGAGTGCTCAAAATCCCAAGAGGAGAACAGAGGAGAAAGGATTTTTGCTTGGTCATCCCCGCCCCAGGGGATGCTTTCTTACTTCCCACACTCTCTGTATCACCCCAGCGAGCACACGCACCCTACAGCAAAATGGAAAAAAAAGCATTCCTCTCATTTCCTTCTCTTCTGCTACTATCACTTATAACATTCTCTGAGTCCAATTCCTCTATTAAGAAATCATTCCTGGGGCAAGCAGATGGTGTGATGGTTAAGGTGCTGGACTCCCACACAGTCGACCACGGTTTGAGTCCCAGATCTGGCAGTTTGCTTTCTCACTTTCCCTTTCTCCCTCTCTAATTCTCTCTGGTGAGTGCACATGCCCTACAGCAAATTAAAACTAATAGTAATAATAACAAATAAAATTCAATAAATAATTTTAGTAATCATTCCATTTCTCGTTCCCTAAAAATGCCAAAGGATCTTTACTTAAAAAGACAAAAATGTAACTATCCTTTAAAGTTAAGACTAGACATCCTTCTATTAGAAAATTGGTCAAGGAAGAGCTATCAATAACTAGTTACAAAATGATTGGTGGCGATGCCCCTTTAAGAAGCCTAAGAGTTCAGGGACCAGCAGTTAGTGTAATGGCTAGGTCACTGGACTCCCATGCAGTCGACCGCGGTTCGCGTCCCAGACCCGGTGGCTTAAAACTCATGCCGGGCGCGTGTGCTTGTGTGCCCAAGATCCCGAGGGGAGAATGGAGGAGAATGGAGAAGGGATTGCGTTGTGGCCATCCCCCCTGGGGGGTGATTTCTTGCTTTCTGTCTCTCTGTCTCTGTCTCTCTGGCGAGCATATGAGTCCTATAGAAAAACCTCTCCAAAAAAAAGAAGCCTAAGAGTTCAGTTCCCAGTCTTCCCCCCTCCCCTCTTTTTCACGACTGACCTAAGGCTTGGAAAGTCTCCGAGTCACAGGAGGCCCCTGAGGTCAGAGTCCTGAGTAGCTATTTCTCGGTCTGGATCTTTTCCTGTTTGATTTTGACTGTGTCCATGTCATGATGGAGTGAGTGCATGTCACTGTGAATGTTCTGACGCGTGTGCTTGGGTAGAATTGTTTTCGTGTGTGTCAAGGGGTCGCTGGCAGGTCTTAGGGATCTCCTTAGTCTGACCGAATAAACGCTGTGCATGGCAGAGCCCTGAGGTTCCTTTTCTGTTCCGAGGAGGCTTAGGTTCAGCTGTTTTGGTTTTGGTTTGGTTTGAGACTTATCAGTGATTTCAAAATGATTTTGATTGGTTCCTTGGCCAATACCGTGTTTCATTATGCGTTTCCAGTTGTGTAAAAGAATAAGGTTTATTTTTGTTTCTCATTAGTTCTTGCTAGTACCTGAGGGGGGATAGGAGCGCTTTCCCTCTCCCTCACCCAGAGGAGAGTGAGACAGAAGGAAGGAGGAAGGAGAGGGTATGGCTTTGCTCCTCCCCCCCCCCCATGAGATCTAACTAGCCTTGAAGGGTTTGACAAACAATTATCAACCCTCCCAACTCAGCTGCTGTTTCCCAAAATAGCATCTCCTCTACCGCCAGGGTAGATTGGGGCCTTCAGGGGAGGACGCAGCGAAGGTGTTCTCTTTATGAAGCCTGAATCTGGCTGCCAGATCTTGAAGGCAGAGGGGGAAACCCAGGGGATTAAATTAGCAGGCATCCCAGGCTCAACCTGGAAGGGAAATAGATAATAGGCTTTAAAGACAGGAAACAGCTTGTGCTCCAAAATAATAATTTTCAAAAGCAGCACATGAAGGATGCCAGGAGGGTTTTCTCTCCTTCCCTACCCCCCCCTACCCCCACAGTTTATAATTTCCAAGCAAGTCACCCTTAGATGTGGCTTGGAATGCGTCAGGTCTTCTGGTATTCCTGCAATTCTGCTCCGCCTTGCCCCCATATTTGGAAGGGCTGTTCCAGCCAGTCCTTTTATAAACCTGATTCCCAGTCCCAGAAACTGCTCAGCTCCAGGTCTTGAAGAGACCTGATTAGGGCTAGAGTTGGTTTTTCTTTTTCTTCTTCTTCTGTTTCATTCTCTGCCTTGTCCTCTTTCTTTGTTTCCTTTCTCTCCTTTTTCTGCTCACAGCCTGCCATTTTTAGCTGTGCCTCCTCGCTTTCTCTGAAAGACTGCCTTACTCCCGCATGTCAATTTGCTCTGCAGCCCAGGCTCTCTGGGGTCTCCTGTCAGGAGTGGGAATGTGGATGGGAAGGGAAAACACACAGTGAAGAAAACGCAGGGAACAGACACAGCCGCCTTTGCCAAGGTCAGCAGCCTGGCGACAAGGGAGGAAGGTGGAGAAATGGAAGGACCAAAATATGCTCCTGAAAATGATGAAAGAGTATCCCCATCTAAGTGGGTACTGGATTTTGCTTTCTTTAACTTTCCTTGAAAATATACCCAAAGGTGGGCCAGCAGGTGGTATGGAGGTTAAGGTTAGATCCCACACGACAGACTGCAGTTCTGGTCCCAGACCTGGTGGCTTTAAAATCACACAAGGCATGTGTGCGTGTGTGCCCCAAACCCCAAGAGAAGGGAGAAGGGATCGTGGCATTGCCATCCCCACTGGGAGTGATTTCTCACTTTGCCTTTCTCTCTGTCTCTGTCAGCAAGGGCACTCGCCCAAGAAACCTTTTCTATGAATTAATTCACGATCACCTTCAGCTGCTAGGAAACACAGGCTTGCGTCCAGTGGATTGTGCACATGTCAGTTGATGCTTTGATCATAAGACCATGTCCCTCCGGACTGGGGCTGCCTCACAGGCAGAGGGGCTGGTCTTGTCCTGTGTATGTCACCAAGTCTGACGTGGCGCTTGGTCCAAAGGAGGCGCTCAAACATCAGAAGGGCTCTTAAAGTGTTGGAGTGAGTGGCTGGGTTGATGGATGGAGGCAGATGGTGGAGGAAGACATTTGGAATGCTCATGAATCTTCTCTTTTGAAAAGAGAATGTCAGACTAGCAAACTTTTTTCTGGCAGATAGGCAAAATAGAGAAATGATATGATTAACTATGATGGTGCAAGGAGACTTAGCCACTTCAGCACCTCACACTACAGATGACTTGCACAGGGTTACACTCTTGCACACATATGTCAAATGAATGATTCAGAGGAGGAAAACAGCTACTCTCCCTTGAGAAAGAGGTGCAAGCAAAGAGAATGGGGGAGAGGTACGCAGATGCGCATTTGAGGACAGTGTCTTTCCAACTTGACTCCGTTAAACATCTTGGAGAGAAACCTTCATGAAGAGAAGAAATATTCTGGAGACCTTTGACGGCTCCAAGGGTTTTAAGAAGTAATGAGAGAGAAATGGAAGTAGATACATAGCGTGGCATTTCCAAAGGACTCTCCTTTGAAGGCATCTGGGGCTGACTCAGCTGTTAGACGCTGGGACCCAGAGACGCTTACATCCTCTGGCAAGCACTCTGCATGAGAAAGGGATATCAATTAGGATGCAAGGTCTGCACCAGAACCATAGGCAAAATAGAATACTGCAGCCCAGAAAGCATGGCTTCTGCTCTGACCCACATTGTGTGGGAAAGGCAGTGTGAATCCATGAAGGAGCAAGGTGGTGAGAGCAAACACACAGTGGTGTAGGCATGTCACCAAGATGGAGTTTAATGACAAGAGAGACGATCTGGGATCTGTCACTGCTAGCTGGAAGGCCATTCATTTATCCAACTCCTCCCAACTCCTCCAGCCCTGCAATAAAACAACAAAAAGCACAGGAGAACGGAGATTTCCAAAGGCCAGCAAGTTTACCAAGTTCTGAACACAGAAATGTGCTTGGGAGGTATTAGAAAGGGCAGTTCACCGGTTGGCTCCTGAATGTGTTAATCCTGAGCAAAGCCTTGTTAGTACCTCATTAACACATTCATTCTACTGAGGACTCTCTGTAGTCCTATCACTTACTATCCTGGGCATTTCTGGAGGTTGTTTTACAAAATCAAGTTGTATTGATTGGAGTTGCAAACTAAGAGTCTTGGCTTGAAAGCTCTTGTTCAGGAATATTTTAGATTAAGAAAAGATCAGGTTGTAAGTATGTGTCTGAAATATTGAGCTTGATTCTTTCTTCCCTGCTCAGAAAACCCGCAGTAGGTCTGGGCATCCTGACGGCTCCTTGCCTCTCCTGTGTGGACTTTCACAATGAGAGGTGCACGGCAGTCCAGCCCCACTGGCTGTGCTAGAGATTGTTCTGGGAGCAGAGAAGAATGTGATGCCCCCAATTCAGCACACCCATAACCATTATCCCAAAGAAGGCAGGGACCCCTGTTAAGTACCACCTTTACTCCCAAGTCATTTGCCATCCTTCACGTCGGACCTCATTTTCTTCATTTTCTTTCTTCCTTTCTCCTTTCTTTCTAATTGGCTGTAGGGTGTGTGAGACAAAGAGAGAGAGAAAATAAGAAAGCATCCCACAGAGGGATCACCATGTAAGAAAGCATCCCACAGAGGGATCACCATGCTGCACTCTTTTCTCTTCCATGCTCTTCTTGGGATTTTGGGCATCAACGCACACACACCCAGAATGTTTTTCAAGTCGCAGGACTGGGACCATGCAGCTGGCCATGTGGGATCCAGTGTCTTAACCCCCCTGCCACTGACTGGCCCATTTTCTTTTTGTAAAGGATCAATGTTTTTGTTTGTTTGTTGTAAATTAACATATAATTGCTATACATATTTGTGAGGAACAATGTGATTTTGCAGTACCAGAGCACAATATGTCATGATTAAGTACAGGAAGTTAGGACACCCACCATTACAAGCATTCATTATTACTTTGCATTGGCAACATTCAAAGTCCTCTTTTTTGGCTACTTTGAGGTAGACAGCAAATTGTTAACTCTATTGACTCTGTGTTTTATAATACTCAAAAAATGCCTTATGTCTGTCATTTTGATTCCATCAGTCAACATCATTCTATTTCCCCCTAACTCCCAACCTTCAAAGTTCCTGGTGGTTGTTCTTCAACTATCTACTTTTTTTTTTGACTAGAGTGCACTCGCATTTCTGAGAGAGGGAGAAAGAAAGCACCTCCCAATGGTGCATGGTCACATTGTGGTCCCTTCTCCTTCATTTCTCTACTCTGTCGGAATTCAGGGCATGCACACACATGCACCCGTCATGTTTTTCAAGACTCTACAGCCAAGATTCGAACCATGTGTCAGCCTTGTGGGATCTGACTAGCTCTTAACCACTATGCCGTGGGGCAGCCCTTCAACTTTCTACTTCGGTAAGGTCTTTTCTTCAATTTCCACATATGAGTGAGAGCATGTAGTATTTCTTTCTGTGCCTTGCTTATTGGACTTAACCTAATGTCCTCCAGATTCACCTATTTAACCTCAAATGACAGCACTTCGTTCTTTTTAGTGGCTGAATAGCATTCCATTGCGGGTATGTGTGCCACATTTTCTTTATCCATGTCTTTGTTCACTGACAGTTGGGTGTGAATCCTGGCTACTACAGACAGTGCTGCAGTAAACACTGAAGGCAGACACCTTCACAATACACCAATTTCCTTTTCTCTGGATATACGCCTACTAGTGGTGTTACCGAATCATACAGCAGTTGTAATTTTAGTTTTTTAAGAACTGGAGTTCATTTTCTTATGAACATTCCATGTACATTATTTAATTTTCAGTTTTTGCCATAGGGTGCATGCACTCACTGAAGAGAGAGAGAGACAGAGAGAGACAGGAAGAGAAAATGAGAAGTCACCCCCAAAGGGGTGGCCACACTGCAATCCCTTCTTCCTCATTCTTCTCTTGTGATTTTGGGCACACACGCCAGGTGTGGGACTCAAACTACTGTTGACTGTGTGGGAATCCAGCAATTTAGTCACTATACCACCTGTTGGCCCCTTCTACCTTACTTTTTTGCATATACTTTCTATAGTATTCCATGTGCTAGATAATAAAATGGTTCAAGATATGAACCTTTTTTCAACCTGTTTTTCTAGTAGGATCTAGCCTGTTGTCATGTATCTAATAGGCATCCTATAAATATGTATTGCTTTGAATTCTTGAGAGATGACAGGGATAGTGGAAAGAACTATGATGAAGAATCATATCCTTGCATGGGGTTCAGCCACTAGCCAGTCATGTGACCCTCGTGTAAGCCATGACACTACATGGTCTTCAGGCTCCTAATCTGAAATGAGAAGGTTCATCTAGTCTTAGAATGATAGAAAAAGAGGAATGAAAAAACACTTTGAGAAGCCCAACTTCACTTGCCAAATTGGTGGCAGTGGAGGACTACTTAGAGAAAAAAAGAAGCTGGGACCAGCAGTTAGTGTAATGGCTGGGCCGCTGGACTCCCATGTAGTCGACTGTGGTTCGCGTCCCGGACCCAGTGACTTAAAACTCACACCAGGTGCGTGTGCGTGCGTGCCCAAGATCCCAAGAAGAGAATGGAGGAGAAGGGATTGCGGCATGACCATCCCCCCTTGGGGGTGATTTCTCACTTTCTGTCTCTCCATCTCTCTCTGTCTGGCAAGTGCACGTGCCCTATGGCAAAAACCTCTCCACCCCCACCAAAAAAAAAAAAAAGAATTGAGATATTTCCTAAATGTTTCTGGTGCATATTAAAATCCCTGCAGGTCAGGTTCTAAACTAATAAAATGTAAGAGGACAGGAAAAGCCATCACAATAGTCTAGCTCATTAACTTAAAAAAAAAAAATCTAATTCTGGGCAGAATGGTGGCATAGCAATACAATATATGCTCTGCATGGCAGACTCACACGGGAAGGTTCCCAGACTTGTCCAGAGAGCTCCTACATGTGTGCCCATGTCCCTGGGACTATCACAGCGTTGAGACCCCACAGCATTGGAGAGTTGTAACTCCGCCTCTTCCCTTCCTTCTGTGTCTCTTTCACTCATGGGATACATAAATAGACTTCAACAAAATATTTTTTTTTCCATTCATCCAGTAAAGATCCACTGTACCAGGCACTATACCCAGCCTTGAAAATTCCAAGAGGAATGTGGCCCCATCCATGGTGCCTTCATAAGGTCAGAGTTTTGAGTCGACAGACAGGGGAGGCTATAATAGAAATACACTATGTACAGGGACATGGGTGCGATCAAAGAGGGCAACAGCAACTCTCTTGTGATGCAGGGCATGAAGGTCAGGGAAGTGCTGAGGGCCAAGATTTATGATGGCAGAGAAAGAGCCTTCAGCTGTTTTGCCTCTACTAGCTGTAGAAGAGAATAATGTGGGACCAGCAGTTAGCGTAATGGCTATGTCACTGGACTCCCATGTAGTCGACCGCGGTTCGCATCCCAGACCCAGTGGCTTAAAACTCACGCCGGGCGCGTTTGTGTGCGTTCCCAAGATCCCGAGAAGAGAATGGAGGAGAAGGGATTGCGGCTTGGCCACCCCTGGGGGGTGATTTCTCACTTTCTGTCTCTCTGTCTATCTGGCAAGTACACGCACCCTATAGCAAAAATCTCTCCAAAAAAAAAAAGATAATGTACAGAAAGATGGCAGTGGGCCGGGAGAGCTCCAGTCACCGTCCGGTCCTTAATGAAGTGGTATCTGCCCTGAAGCACGCTTAGGGCACCACACGTCTGTGCTGATCACTGAGAGATCTCTAGCACCCAGGACAGTGGCTGGCATATAGTAGTCCTCAAAACATGTTTGTCAAATGAATGAATAAAAATAGTATGCTAGAACACATCCTCTGTTCACTTCATCTCTAACCACCTTTCTTTCTTTTTTCTTTCTTTCTTTCTTTCTTTCTTTCTTTCTTTCTTCTTTCTTTCTTTCTTTCTTTCTTTCTTTCTTTCTTTCTTTCTTTCTTTCTTTCTTTCTTTCTTTCTTTCTTCTTTCTTTCTTTCTTTCTTTCTTTCTTTCTTTCTTTCTTTCTTTCTTTCTTTCTTTCTTTTCTTTTCTTTTCTTTTTGGTAGATGTTTTTGCCCCAGGGTGCATGTACTCACTAGAGAGAGAGACAGAGACAGTAAGAAGGAAAGAGAGAATTCACCCTCGCCCCCAATGGGAGATTGCCATGTGGCAATCCCTTCTCCTCCATTCTCCTCCCAGGTCCCACTACGCTATGATATTTAATGTTACAATGAGATTACCCAATTCTAATAACACAGTTTTTTCAGATTATGCCACTGTCAATGGGTCTCTTTAGTATTTTAATTCACAATGGACTGATTCCAAACTAAGTGGAATATTTAAAAAAAATTTTTTATCAATAATAACAGATCACTTTCAACAAGCTCGGACTATGTCGATTCTGTCATTCAGCCACTGACTCTATGACACACTCCATAGTAACTCGTTTTTATTCAGTTAAACCAGATCATTACAGGTATCATAATAGAAATGAGTGGCTGGGTCAGTCAGTGGCATGGGGGTTGAGGCGACTGGATGCCACATGGCCAACTAAGTGGCTCATGTCTTAGTCTACACGTCCCGACTGACTTGTGATGTTGAATATACTTATATCAAGATACGAACTTTATCATTGGCTTCAGGATTTCCTTGGACAAATCATGCTTTTCTCTTTAAACCGCACTTTTCTCAACTCTTAAATGGGGAAACAGAATCACATGCACCCAACAAGCCTCCAGCCCTAAAATGCTGTGTTCTCCTGCATTTACCCTGGGAAGTTTGTCTGCAAGATGAGATATTTCAGTTTTCCCCCTCTGCCAAGCAGTGACAGCAATACGTCTTACCCGTATCTGTCTTCCCTGACATTTCTGGAAAGGGTGTGGCAGCTTCCTGTGTGTTTCATTTGGCCCTCCAGGCCCCATTCAACACTTAAGTCATGTCAAGGGCTGAGCAAAAAAATTCAGACTTTCACAAGTTTACACAAGGCTCTAGTTTCTGATTCATTGCAAAAATGTTTTAATCCCTTTGTCCCACAGCTCACTACAGGACAGAGTTTTGAGTCGACGACCTCTCGTTGTCAAAACCAAAGTCAAGCGTCAACCTTGCCTCCTGCACCTAGATAGAGTGATGTCCTGGGAAGGGCACAAGATACATGTGGAGAAGGACCTGGGTTTGAATCATGCCTCTGCCGTGTACTAACCATGTGAGCCTGCAGGGAAACATAATGGAGAGACTAACACCTGTTGCCAAGTTGTTACAGGGCCAGAGATAATAGATGTCAAGTATCCCGTTAATAGTGCCAATAAATGGCAGCTCTAACTATGACGTGGTGGTCACAGTGGGGAGGCCCTGGAGAACAGGCAGCAGGTGACATACCAAGAGCCATGCCCATGCAATGTGTTTTCATGCATACACATCTTGTTTAATTCCCACAGGAATGGTGGGAGACAGGTACTTACTAGTGCTGTCTTTATGAAAGCCATGCTCCAGGGCCAGCTGCTGACACAGCAGTAACACAGCTGGGCTGGCCTCCTGGGACCTCCTTGAGCACACTTACATGTGTGGTCTAGGTCGACTGAAACTAGGTGTGGATCTTGGTGTGAAGACCCTTTTGGGGTGCCCTTAGCTCTGTTTCTCTCTGTGTGTCACTATCTCTCTCAATAAATAAATACATTTTTAAAATAAAACTTTAAAATTAAGAAAACCTGAGCTTGGGGCCAGCAGGGGGTATGGTGGTTAAGGCACTGGACTCGCACATGGCTGACCACAGTTCCAGTCCCAGACCTGGAGGCTTGCTTTCTCACATTCCCTATCTCTGAAATTAAAAAATAACAACAATAACAAGTGAAATTAAACAAATAATTTAACATTTTAAAATCCTGAGGGTCAAAGAAGTTAAAGTTTGGTAACTTAAGGTCACCCCAATCCTAAGTAAAGGAAATGAATTTAAAACCCCATCATTAAAGGGTTTACTGTCTAGCCAGAGAGAAAAATTGTGCAGAAACAGAAAAATATCAAGACAGAGGAGCTAAGTGGCAGTCAGGTGGAAGAGTCAAAAAAGCATTTAGGAGTTTAGCAAGGGAGTTATTTCTGAGGATCAGGCAGTTGGGGAAGGCAGTCGGAAATGAGGATTACAACTCTGTCTTGCTGAGCATCTCTGAATTTCAGCTGTCAGCATCACAGCCGCCCGTTGGTCCAGGAAACCCTGCCCAGTTGCTGCAGCGTGGAAGGCAGCACTCAGCTCTTCCTCCTCCCGCCCCTCCCCTGTACTTCATGGCATAACGGCATGCAGGCCCTTCCATTTCACTCCAAAGTTTTGTCCAACTTGTGTTTTCCAGCATTGCCACAGACACTCAACTTATATTTCTTCTATGAATACAAAACCCAGGGGGTATTTTATGGAAATATATTCTAGATTACCTTCTTTAAAATCATCTCTATGATGTGAGCTTGATTTGCTTATAAGCACGTCTGGGCCATTTTTGCACTTGCTAATTTCAACACATCGTTGGGCTCTGTTGCCACTATAGTCTGCTCCTTGCAGATAATACAGTAATTCCTTCAGCCGGTAAGCGTATGTCTCGAGGACCTACTAGGTGCCAGGCCTTACGGAACAGACGTTCTATGAATGGCTGATTAACTAATGAAGGCCATAAGAGTTTAGTTGGCCTATCAACATCTGTGGCAGATTATTAGTAAGAAATTAGGGTAAATAGACTCTGAGGCTTTAATGAAAATGCAGCATAGACAATGCTACACAGAAAAACGAATTGTTTCTTGTGGCAAGGCCACTCATTAAAAATTTCATCACCAGGCCTGTCAACAGAACATCTTGTACTGATTTCAAGTCCACAAAGACTGAACTAGTTTACAAATCTTTGAAATTTGATCTCAATTTCAGTTGTAAAGGCCTAAATTGGATTAAAGAAGCTTGCCATTCCTCTTCAGGGATCCTCAGGGATCGATGACTAATTCAGCCTTTTACATCGAAGTGGAGGTCAGGCAGCCATGTACTCAGCCTCTGGGGGTTACATCTGGTTTGGCAACTTCCTGTTGTAGGTAATGCACAAACTATGCGTTCGTAGGTGTTATCTGAGTATTGTAATATGCAGAACACATGCTTTAAGGTGTTTGTTTGTTTAGTTTGCTATAGAGTGCATGTATTTGCAGGGAGAAAAATAGAGAGAAAGTGAGAAAGTACCCCCCAGGGTGGGGAGGGAAGCCATGCTGCAATCCCTTCTCCTTCATTCTCTTCTCAGTATTTTGGATATACACACTCCTGGCATAATCCTCAATCCACAGGGTCTAGGACTCAAACCTTGAAGTCTGCCATATGGGATCTAGCATTCCCAACTTTCATGCCACCTGTTGGCTCCTTAAGGTATTTTTAAAAGTTTATCTATTTCACAAATAAGAGAAAGAGAGAACCAGCATCCCCAATGGGGTACAGATGCCATGAGCCACCACCAGCCTCAGCCAGTCCAGACTGTGGGCAAGCACGCACCTGACGTACGTAGGGAGGGCCAGAAGAATCTGGCAACCCTCCATGTGGGTCAGCCTCGCCGAACATCACTCGGCCACTGCACCACCGTCCACCTTGCCTTAAGGTACACAAGACGGTTGTATTTCAGCAGCTACTGGGACACCAAATGTTTACATTTTCTTATTCTAGCCCTTAAAGTTTCTTTGAAACTGTCACCTTCCTTTTTCTTTATTTAATTTTTTTGTTGCTGTTCTTGTTTAGAGATATTTTTGCTATAGGGCAAGTACACTCAGCAGAGAGATGGAAATTGCCACCTTTCAGAGCATGTCTTCTCAGTGAATTCCAGAAGTTCTCTATTTCTGCTACTACCCTGTTGCTCAGGATTAAAAAATAAATCAATAAAAACACAAATAGAGCTTTTACTTATTTCAGGTAACCTTAGAACCTGCATAGATACCCTCCAAAAGGAAAAAAGACAAAGACTGCTTCACTTGGGTTGAATGTCTCATTGCTCCCTTGATTTCACTTCCTCTGCCATTTTGGTGGCTTCCCATTTCATCCTGTCACCTCCTATTCTTTGAGTTTATTCCTCCCAAGGGAAGCCATTCTCTTAGGAGCTCTTTTTTCTCTCCGTTGTTCCCCCTCTCTGCCCGTTTTGTTTCACTGGGGCCAGGCGGTTGCCTCTGCATTTGCCTCAGACTGTCTGGTCTTGCCAGGGGCTCCAGGCCAACCCAGCCTTCCAGATGCCACTCAGCAACTGAGCGCCAACCAGCTCAGAACTTTCTGGCCTCGAACAGTCTCTCACATCCAACCCCCACCAAGCCTCGAGTGCAGTAACTGTGGGGTTCAGCTAACACTGGATGGGAGAAAGGGGGAGAGGAAGAGGCCCGCAGGACCAATCTTCCTTAGAACGAGCAGTTTGACCTATTCTTAGCTTAGAGGCCTTGATAAAAGTTGATAAAATTTGTGTTTTAAGAACTTTTACAACCAAATACCCAAATGATGACAGGACGTTAGGACTATATTACAACTCTGCTAGCCTTCAGAATAAAAAATATGTAGAAGGTCTCAGATATTTGAGTCCCCAAGATGGCTGAGAACTCACTTATCAGCTCCTCTTATCTTCAAGAAAAACAATGCCTCATGTAAGAACCTCTGTTCCTGTCCTTATTGTGTGTGTGTGTGTTTGTGTGTGTGTGTGTACTCATGCATGCACTGGGGGTTGAGGGGTGTTGGGATCTCTAATCTCACAGACAAGGCAATGACAAGATAATGGCTATTAAATAAAGAATGGTCACTGCTGAAGAATTCAGACAAGTCCTTGGATCATTCATCCTGAGTGGGCTATTTCTCCTTGATGACTTCAACTGTAAGATGACACTGTTCTTTTTCACCAGCACATGAACACTAGCTCATTAAAATACTGTACTGGTTCATTCAAGAAGTATTTACTAAGTTCCTACTACATACAAGGCATTATGCAAACAGACGGTATAATATTACATAACATTTTAAAAATAGACCGCCATAAACAAACAGCATGATAGGATTATGTAAAACCTTTCACATCATTTTTACTGTTTGGATATGTTACACAGGCTTCTAGTTCTTTCTTTTTAGAGATTTTTCTGTAGGGCATGTGCCCTCACCAGAAAGAGAGGCAGAGAGACAGAAAGAGAGAATCACCCTCCAGAGGGGATAGCCACACTGCAATCCCTTTTCCTCCATTTTCCTCTTGGGATCTTGGGCACACACGCACACACACCCAGCATGAGTTTAAGCCACTGGGTCTGGGACTCGAACCACAATCGACTACATGGGAGTCCAGCCATTACACTAACTGCTGTTCCCCAGAAGGGTATATTTTTCTAATATGCTCACTGTGGCCCTGCTCATGTCCTCAGTTGGTTCACAAGCTAGAAACAGAATAAACAGGCAGAGTTTAATGTGAAAAACAACATTCACAACAAAGACATACTTAATGCATATATGGCTTTTATCATTGTACATAGTGACACATATTTAGTGGGTTATTTTTGAATCAGTTTGCCAGCCATGGGGGAAGCAAAAAGGGAACTTTGTAGAGAAGGAGACCACAAAGAAAGCCTCAGTGGGTTTCCCCCAAAGCCTCATTTTGGGCTTCTTCCTCAGCAGTAGAGCCCTAAGGTCTGAGAATTTCCAAAAAATCCTATGTTCAGCAGGTCCCAGGGACATATTTAATCTACTGAAGGGCATCAGCATCTCCATCTGGTAGAACCTGACCTTCTTACTGAGAACCAGACAATAGGCATCAGAAGTCTCAGGCACTAAAGGAGAACTGTTGGCAAATAAGTCGATGAGCAACTTTGTTCACCATCAAGGATGAACGTTGAAGGCCAAGAACATTTCTGTCTTGTATTGCACACGTTGAGAGTGGTGAAGATTGAGCCTTATAAATGGAAGAAAAGCAAATATTGTCATTTAAAGGTTCCTTTGTTCCTCCTCCTAAATATACCTCGACCATCCCAAATTGTACCAGGTTCATTTTATTTAACTCCTTTCATAGGGAGTTGTAAGCTAAGGTGGACTACTAGTCAATTTCACCCTAAAATGACTACATTTATCTTGATCTCTTAACCTCTAGGAAATACACTGGAGCCAAAGGAGCTTGGGTGGGTTAAGGGAGCCTACAGAGGTTGGATAGGGGTATGTTACATTGTGCCCCACACCCCAAATTTATGTTTTCATCTTAACCCCCAGTACCTCAGAATGTGGCCTCGTTTGGAAAGAATAGTTACAGATTTGTTGTAATTAACCAAGATGAGGTGGGCCCTTAATCCCACACAACTAATGTCCTTTTTTTTTTTTTTTGGGAGAGGTTTTTTGTTACAGGGCGCATGTGCTTGCCAGACAGACAGAGAGAGACATAGAGACAGAAAGCGAGAAATCACCCCCCAGGGGGGATGGTCACGCCACAATCCTTTCTCCATTCTCCTCTTGGGATCTTGGGCACGCATGCACATGCGCCCGGCGTGAGTTTTAAGCCACTGGACATAGGACCGCAGTCGACTACGTGGGAGTCCAGCGACATAGCCATTATGCTAACTGCTGGTCCCACAACTAATGTCCTTTTGAAAAAGGGAAATTTGAACACAAAGACACACACACAAGGAAAATGTCAAATGAAGCCCAGAGTTATTCCACTACAAGGCAAGGAACTCCTAGAAGCTGGGATAGAAGCCTGGAACAGATCCTTCCCTAGCACTTCCAAGGGAGCATGGCCCTGCCAACACCTTCGTTTTTAAGCTTCTGCCTCCAGAATTGTGAGACCACACATTGTTGAGGTTCTAAGCCACTTTGTGGTACAGACAGTCCCTGACTTACAATGGTTCAACTTAATGAATTTTTGACTTTATGGTGGTATGAAAGTAATGCACAGTCATAAAACCTGTATTTCAAGTATCCATACAACCATTTTGTTTTTCACTTTTAGTATAATATTTGATAAACTGCATGCAATGTTCAAAACTTTGTTGTAAAATAGGCTTTGTGTAAATAATATTGCCCAACCATGGTCTAATGTAAATGTCCCTTAGCACACTGAAGGAATGCTAGGCTGAGCTATTATGTTTGGTGGGCTAGTTGTATTAAGTACTTTATTTTTACTGATAGAGAGGTATGCATTTGTGTGAGAGAGAAGTGAAAGAGAGAAAAAACATCCCCCAATGGGATATGGTCATGCTGCAATCCCTTCTCCATTTCTCCACCTTTTTGGGATTTGGGGCATGCACACAGACATACCTATTGTGTTTTTCAAGCTGCCAGGGAAGGAAGTTGAGACACGGCCACCCATGTGGGATCCAGCTCCCTTGACCAGTAGGTTATGGAACTGGCCCTAAATACATTTTTGACTTGTGATATTTTCAACTTATGATGGGTGTAAGGATGTGATCCATCGTTAGTTGAGAAGCGTATATACTTTGTTTATGACAGGACAGAGTGGAAGGTGGAGATGTTGGTGGGGTATGGCAGTTGTGACAGATTGTTATCTTTCCAAAATGTCCACCATGTCCTCCTCTACCTGTTCTTCTTACAATGTAAGTTTAACAATATTCCTATTAACTGTTGGAGTCTATGTCCTCTCCCCTTGTCCTGAGCAGGATTTTGTGACTTCTTTGGCCAACTGAAGTACGGGAAAAGAGACACTACGTTACTTCCAAGCCTAGGTCATTAAAACATTATACATGTCTACCTTGATGTTTTGGAATACTTGTTCTGAGGGAAGCTAGTTGTCATGGACTCTGACTACCCTGAGACAGCTAGCTGTCATGTAGTCCGAAGGCCCTGAGACTGCCATATTGTGAGGAAACCCAAACTAACCCACAGAGAGAGACCACAAGGAGGGCCCCTGAGACTACATGAAGAGAGATGCCTCTAGTTGCTCCAGTCCTGCCATTTCAGTTCAGTCACCACTTGCTGCAACTCCATGACTGGCTCTAAGTCAGAACTGCCTACACAAGCCCTACCCACATTCCTGACCCAAAGGAGCTATGAACGATAATCAAATGATTAGTAGTGTTTTAAATCACTAGGTTTTGTGATTTATTACACAGACTGCAGAGTTTCAAGTAACCAGAAGCTAGAAGGATATTGGAGAAAGGGAGCCTCGCATGAAAGCTGCAGAGGTGTTACAGTGAGATGAATGGTTAAAAGAAAACAAGTGCGGGCCAGCAGGCATAGTGGTTAAGACGCTGAACTCCTATGTGGTCAATCGCAGTTCAAGTCTTGGACCTAGGGGCTTGAGACTCATGCCGGGCACGTGTATGTCCGTGCCCCAAATCCCGAGAGGAGAATGGAAGAGAAGGGACTATGGTATGCCCATCTCCCCTGGGGGGATGATTTCTCACTTTTTGTCTCTCTGTCTCTCCAGCAAGCGCACACACTCTATAGCAAAGATATCTAAAAAATAAAATAAAAGAATAACAAATGTCCAAAGGAAGAGAAGTGGTGAAAGCATTTCAGAAAGGACAGTGGAGGGTCATGCCCTAAGAATGTCAGAGTGGGCTGGCTCCGTAGGTACGCGATTAAGGCAGCCAGATCCCACATGGTTGCTTGCATGGTTTGAGTTTGGGATCTAGTGGCTTGAGAAACACGTGAGGCATATGTGTCAGTGCCCAAAATCCCAAATGGAGGGAAGTGGAGAAGGGATTTACAGCACGGACATTTCACAGCAGGGGGACTTTCTCCTCTCCTCTTCTCTCTCTCCAGTGAGCACAAGTGCCTTCTAGGGAAAAAATTCCGAAGCAGTTAAGTAGAAAACAGCTGGGCTGGGAGGTAGGCAACCTGTGCTCCCTTCTAACCCGACTGCTCCTGCTTTGGGCAAATCTTTTCTCTTCCCTGGAGAAGAAACACTCTGAACTAATAGATGATATGTGAAAAAATTCTGCAAACCTGTGAAAAAAAAAATTTGTAAGACTGTATCTCCCTGCTCCAATTCTGGAGTCTCCAAGCATCCCTCTGACCTGGTTATTCTCATAGACTTTCCTGCTGGAAGATGTGCTGACCAGCTGAGGAAAACACCTGACCCACTTGGCAAGTGTGTTCCTCAGCGTAATTAATACATTGGTGCCTCGCTGGAGGCATCCATCTGATCACCTCATGGGGACACTCGACCTGCACATGTGAGGACAAAGACCACAGATGGCGGTGATGCAATAAGATGTGACCAGTCTGTGGGCCCCTGCTGGAAAAATGATCAGCTGCCTATCTACTGGATGACTATTCCCCATGGCCACAGTGTAAGGACAATCTTCCCTCATATCAAAAATAGAGAAAAGAGAAAAACTCAAGTTGTTTTGCAGAAATAAGGGGCAAATCAGAATTTGGAAATAGAGAAATTAAAAAGAGAGAGAGAGAGAGAGAGAGAGAGAGAGAGGCAAAAGAGGCCAGGCCCCTGATGGGAAGAGCTCAAGAACCTTACTCCAGAGGGTTCTGGCCTATGAAAACCTTGCCTCACTCGGGTTCTACTCTTCAAATGGCTTCCCTCTGTCCCCATTACATCTGCTGTTTACATGTGCTGCATCTCAGGCCAGCCAGTGGCCTGGTGGTTAAGGAAGCTGGACCCCAAATAGCTGACCATGTGGTTTGAGTTCTGGATCCAATGACTTGGAAAACAGCCTGGGCCCATGTGCCCAAATCCAAAGAAGAAACGGAGGGGAAGGGATTGCAGTGTGACCGTGCCTCATGGATGTTGCTTTGTCGCTCTCCCTCTCTTTTTCTGTTTGTCTTTGTCTCTCTCTGGAGAGTGCATCCATGGAAAATTAAAATAAAAGAATAAGTTAAAATAAATAAAATAAAAATGTCCTACATTTTAATTTTACTCTGTGTCCTTAAACAAACAAACAAGCAAATGGTTAGAATTAAAAAGTGAACAAACAAACAAACAAACAAACTCAGGAGAACAGGGCCAGCCCCATAGCCTAGTGGTTCAGTCAGATCCCACACGGCTGATCATGGCTCAAATCCCAGCCCTGGTAGCTTGAAAAATAAGCTGGGTATGTGTGCATGTGTGCTTAAAGTTCCAACAGGATGGAGAAATGGAGGAGGGACTACAGTATGACTATGGCCCATTGGGGATGCTTCCTCTGTCTCTCCTCTCCCTCTGGCTGTTTGTCTCTTTCCAGCAAGTACATAAATACATGCATACACACACACACACACACATACATATAGTTGTCAGAAAAGTCATGACTTTTTTTCTGTTTTTCTAAGCAAAAAGATGCATCATGACTTTTCTGACAACTATCTATATATTTATCTATGTGTGTATGTGTGTGTGTGTGTGTGTGTGTGTGTGTGTGTGTATGAATAACAGCAAAATCAAAAGAAAGGAACAGAGTTGAATAGGTTTCTCATTCAGTGTTCTTTTTTTTTTGGAGAGGTTTTCGCTATAGGGGCTGTCCGCTCGCCAGGCAGAGAGAGAGAGACATAGAGACAGAAAGTGAGAAATCACCCCCCAGGGGGGATGGCCACGCCACAATCCCTTCTCCTCCATTCTCCTCTCGGGATTGTGGGCAAGCACGCACATGTGCCTGGCGTGAGTTTTAAGCCACCAGGTCCAGGACTCAAACCACGGTCGACTACATGGGAGTCCAGCCACATAGCCATTACGCTAACTGCTGGTTTCCTCATTCAGTGTTCTTGATTCAAAATATTCAGTAAGGACTGTTCAAAGTTGGGACCAGCAGCAGATGGCATAATGGTTATGTCACTGGACTCCTGCATGGTCAACTGCGGTTTGAGTCCGAACCCGGAGGCTTGAAACTCATGCCGGGCATGTGTGCCTGTGTGCCCAAAATCCCAAGAAGAGAGTGGAGAAGAGACTGTGGCATGGCCGTCTCTCCAGGGGGTTGATTTCTCATTGTATGTCTCTCTGTCTCTCTGGTAAGTGTATGCACCCTATAGCAAAAATCTCTCCCTAAATAAATACATAAAGGTCTGTTCAAAGTCAAAACAGAATTGTGGCAATAGCACAGTGTTTTGTTTTTAATGTCTATACAAATAATTCTTTAAAAATAATTATTTAATTTTATTCATTATTATTATTTTAATCTGATTAGAGAGAGACACACAGAGAGAGGAAGGGAGAGATGGAAAGCAAAAAAGCAAGCCACCAGGTCCAGGACTCAAACCACAGATGACCATGTGGGAATCCAGTGCCTCAACCACCACATCACCTGCCGCCCCCTAAAATAAATAATTCTTAAAAAAAAAGAAAGAATATAATTTTGAATAAACTATAGTAAAATGAAAGTGGCATAATTTTAGGTATTTCTTTTTAAATCACCTCTTTATAACTTAAAAATTATTATTAATAATTTAAAAATGTGTCATAGAGCATGCATGCTCACCAGTGAGAGAGAGAGAAGGTGAAAAAAATAAGCCACCAGGTCCAGGATTCAAACTGCAGTCAGTCATGTGGGAGTCCAGTGCCTTAGACACCACGCCACCTGCTGGTTCTCTTTATAACTTTTTGCTGTCATAAAATTCGTGAGGGAGAAACAAATATTGCAAGTACACTGCAGAACATTTTGCCTCATGTCCTTGTCCTTGCCTCATCCTCCTCTTCTTTTTTCTTTTTTTAAAATAAGTTTTATTTTATTCTTTATTCATGATAGAGAGCACATATGTGTGCATGTGAACAAAAAAGAGAGGGAGAGGGAGAGGGAGAGGTGTCTTCAACAAGTTCTTGCCATGCCACAATCCTCTTCCCCCAGCCCTCCAGCTCATCAGAATCCTGGGAAGGTTCATGAGCACCCAACGTGTTTCAGGTTGACCCAACAGGGGAATTCAAACCAGGGGTTGGCTATGCAGCTTCCAGCACCACAGTCCAGCCCGCCACCACTGTGCCAGGCTGGGTCCTCCTCCTCCTCTTCATCCATTTGGGCATACTATGTGTGAGGTGTAGCACAATGCCCTGGGAGCACAGGGGTGAGGGTACCACAACGGTCCAGAGTCTAGACATTTATAGAGATGCATCACCTGTACCAGCTTTTTTTTTTTTTCAGAGAGAGATTTTTTTTAGTATAGGGCATGTGTGCTCGCCAGAAAGACAGAAAGCAAGAAATCACCCCCAAGGGGGTACGGCATGCTGCGATCCCTTTTCCTCCTTTCTCCTCTCTGGATCTGGGCACACATGCATACATGCCTGGCATGAATTTCAAACCTCCGGGCCCAGGACTCAAACCACAATCATCCATGTGGGAGTCCAGCGATGTAATATTATGCCATTTGCTAGTCCCAACCCAGAGTGTTTTTCAAGTTACCTGGTCCTGGATTTGAACTGTGAGGTCAGCCATGTGGGATCCAGCTGCCTTAACTTCTGCGCCACCTGCTGGCCCATAGAATTAAACCCTCTTCTGAGACATAAACATATTACTTTTACACTCAGATATTGGGTCTCCATAGTTCTGCCAGAGGTGTAATATGACTAATTACTGCTCCAATTTTCCACAAGAGAAAGGCATAGTTCCAAGATTCCAAGCTACCAGGCATCGGTGCCACGAAAAACAGGACACT
>NW_006159534.1:2921448-2924549 GCF_000334495.1 Tupaia belangeri chinensis | reverse complement strand
GCCAGAAAACGTGTAAAACAATTAGGCCATTTGCAGGACACTCTGGAAACTTGCTGCTGCTCTCATGGGGTGGCCCAAACCCACCTGTAGAGTCATAGTCATGGTACCCACATATTCAAAACTCTTGCAGAATAAACATTCTCACAAGAGATGAATGAGGAAGGGCCTTTTATGGAGGTGCCCTTCACATGATGTTCACGGGGAGGTTGAATGCTCCAGTCACATGTAGAAAACATTTCACGCTCTGGATGAGAAGTCTCCTTCCAGCTCTGGGATTCTCTAACCCACTCATAAATCATACTTGACAAATGGGATGTCGGGAAGTGTTGTATCATGAGACGAGCTGTATTTAAAGCCCAAAGTGATAAAGGAGTCTGTCAGAAGAGCCTGAAAGCTGACAGTCTTTTTGGAGCCAAAGAACAAAGAAATGCTATGGCTCGCATCTTTCTGCCAAAAGCTCAACCCTGTGATACCCATGTATGTTCTGGGTGTGGCCCAGAGCTTTGAGCGCTGGACTTGAGTCCCTGGGGGCCAGAGGAGCCCACGGGTCTTAGAGCAAAGAGAGCTGGAAAAGAGGTATTTGCAATCACTGATCTGGTGTAGCACAGTAGAGGACTCCATTTCACTCTGAAAGGAGAAGAGGTTTTAGTTGGACACATGCGTGTTTTCTCGCAGCTCAAAAATAAAGTATGCGATGTTCAGCAAAATCTGGGAGGCAGGGTCTGACGGTTTTAGCCTGCTTTGTGAAGATTCCCTTAGTACTTGATCGTTTTTAACTCAAATTCACAAATGCTACAAGATAAAAAGCAGAAGGTCATCGTCTGTATCATTCCTCTTTTTTTTTTTGGAGAGGTTTTTGCTATAGGGCGTGTGCACTCGCCAGAAAGACAGACAGAGACAGAGAGACAGAAAGCGAGAAATCACCCCCCCGGGGGGATGCTCACACTGCAATCCCCTCTCTTCCATTCTCCTCTTGGGATCTTGGGCACACACGCACACGCACCCGGTGTGAGTTCAAGCTGCCGGGTCTGGGACTCGAACCACAGTCGACTACATGGGAGTCCAGCAACATAACCATTACGCTAACTGCTGGTCCCTTGTCTGTATCATTCTTGAGAGAGATGTGTCATTAAAAAAAATTTGTTTTTTGGCTTCAGCAGTTATCATTTATTGGGTTGGGATTAGTGCTGGTGCTTTATAAAGAGCATTAATGACCCACTAACTTTCTCATTTTCTAGGAAAGGCATTTGTTTTACTTTGATCTAATAATGTGCACAGTATCACCTAAACTGGAATCAAAAACAAAAACAAAAACCAGGAAAAAACAGCCAGCCCCATAGCCTAATGGTTAAGGGAACCATATCCTACATAGCTGACCATAGTTCAAATCCCAGCCCCGGCGGCTTGAAATACAACTTGGCCATGTGTGCATGTGTGTCCCAAATCCCAACAGGACAGAGAAATGGAAAACAGATTGCAGCACAGCCACATCCAATTGGAGATGTTTTCTCCCTCTCCACCACACCCGGCTCCCTGTCTCTTTCTTGCAAGCACAAGCGTCCTCTGGCAAAATTGGGTTGGGGTCTGTGTCTACAAAACAAAGCCAGTTCCTGGTCCACACCAGGCTCAAAGCCATGATCCAGGGCTTGCCAGCATTCTGCTGTGATCCCCTCGATCAACTGGCAAAGCCGGGGGTGGAAAGCACCCTTAGGAGAGTGGACCATCACTCTGTGACAACAGGGATCATGTCCATCTTTTTCATTGTTATATCCCAGCAACCAGGACAGGGCCTGAAACATAGCAGGTTGTTAGTACATATTTGTGGAATAAATGTATTCTTCCCTACAGTACCAAGAACCTATATATCTCCTATTTCCCTTTTTCTTTACTCCAAGTACCATTTTCCAAAGATATCTACTCTTAAGTATTTCCTGTTTTACAAAATGAATTTAGAAGAGAAAGAACCTTCATATGAATGAGATAGAAAAATGGTGATCAAAATAGGAAAACTGACTAACATCTTAAAACAAGGGGCAACAGGGAACCAGCAGTTAGCGTAATGGCTATGTCGCTGGACTCCCACGTAGTCGACCGTGATTCGCGTCCCGGACCCAGTGGCTTAAAACTCACGCTGGGCACGTGTGCGTGCGTGCCCAAGATCCCAAGAGAAGAATGGAGGAGAAGGGATTGCGGTGTGACCATCCCCCCTGGGGGGGTGATTTCTCGCTTTCTGTCTGTCTCTCCCTGTCTGTCTGGCGAGTGCATGCGCCCTATAGCGAAAAATCTCTTAAAAAAAAAAAAAAAAACAAGGGGCAACATTCCCTCAGAAGTCAACAGCAATGATCAGAAAGGGTGTGATTTGGAAAGACAAATGTGTATCACCTCTGACTCAACGACTAGGGGGACAGTTACCTGGCAGAAGCTGTTGAAGGAGGGCATCACCGGTGAGAACAGACCCCTCTCCTTGCAGCCATGATCCATTGTGTGTGTGTCCTTTATAGCAGGAGAGTTGCTCCTGTCCTTCTGTGATCCCCACACAAAGACCCACCTTTTTCTTTTCTTGAGAGAGAGAGAGAGAGATTTTTGCTAAAGGGTGCATGTGCTTGTCAGAGACAGAAATACAAAGAGAAAGAAAGTAAAAATTACCCCCAGAGGGGATGGTCATGCCACAATCCCTTTTCCATTCTCCTACTGGGATTTTGAGCACACATGCACCCAGCATGAGTTTTAAACCTCCAGGTCTTGGACTCAAACCACAGTTGGCCATGTGGGAGTCCAGTGGCATAACCACTGCACTACGTAGGCCCCAAGGACCACTCATTTCTAGTGGAAATGACAGGTGCAAAACCTCAAATGTTCAGGAGCTAAAGGAAAGAAGGATCCTGCAGCTCCTAGAGCCCTCCCCCGCCTCTCTCCGTGAGGCCTTATTCTCCAGTCTAGAACACCAATTTCTGCCAGGACAATGGTGGGCAATGAACCCAAAGATGACTTGTATCACCGGAGGCATCAGCTCTGATTCTGAAAGCAAGCAAATGAGGAAAAATCCACAAGTCCCCTTTCTCTTCGATGTTACCTTGCTAGGACATTTGTCCCCATGCTCA
>NW_006159534.1:2823525-2921433 GCF_000334495.1 Tupaia belangeri chinensis | reverse complement strand
ATTTTTCTTACTATTGTTTCTCACCCATCTAGCTGAAGGCTAACGGACTATGTGCTTGTGTTTTCTTGTGTTTAATTTCTAATTTGTAATACAGTAAAAAAAAAAAAAATAGACACAACCCACACAAACAAAAGCTCTTTGAGGCCCTCAATAGTTTTTTGTTTTGAAGACAGAGTTTTACTGTGTCTTGATCCTCCTGCCTGGGACTCCCAAGTAGGTGTGACTACAGGCACAAGCCACTGGGCCCAGTCCTCAGGTTGGACCAGAATCAAACTCAGGCTTCCCAGGAGGCCCTGGTCTGTGGAGCACAGCGTGTTAGCAGCATGTGCCACCACAACTGGGTCCTCAATCATTTTTAAGAGTATAAAGGAGCTCTGGAATCAAAACGTGTGAGAACCACTGCTGTAGATGACCCATTCTAAAAGCACACTGGGTGATGAGAATGCATCCTCCCCCTCCCAGGAAGATAGCATGTCTTCCTCCCACCCTCTTTTCTCAGTCTCACTCCCCAGACAGCCCAGGGTCTGTCCTTACCCTGGGGAAACTGAAGAACCATATGGAGGCCACAGTGTTCTACATGATAGGAGTGAAGTTACTGCTCTAAGGACCCAGCTCAACCAAGATCCATGTCTGATAGGGGCCATCCCACTGGGAAGAATGCCTCCATGATCCATTTCTTGGCCAATTTCTTCTCCGTTTCTTATCCAGATCATGGAAATTTCTGGGGGGCAAAAGCCATGAGCTCTGCAGAAGAGAGTTGTAATCCCTGGAAAAGTTTCTCTGTGATTGTCTCTGACTTATGGGGGCTCTGGGAAGAAGTAGCTAACAGTAAATACAGTTGCTTAACAACAGAGACACATCCTGAGAAATGCATTATTAGGTGGTTTTGTCATCGTGCAAACATCCTCGTGTGTTTACACAGACCTAGATGATCTAGCCTGTTACGCACTCAGGCTATATGGTATAACCTATTACAAGAGCCCTCTCTTTTTTAGAGGTTTTTGCCTTAGGGCGTATGTGTTCACTGGGGAGAAAGAGAGGGAGACAGTGAGCGGGAACGTGAGAAATCACCCCCCAGAGGGGATGGCCATGCTGCAATCTCTTCTCCATTCTCCTGTTGGGATCTTGGGCACACATTCATGCATATGTGTTCGGTGTGATTTTCAAGCCATTGGGTCCAGAATTCAAACTGCAGTGGGTCATGTGGGAGTCCAGCAACGAAACCGCTACACCGTCTGCTGGCCCTGCCCATTGTAATGTTATGGGGCCACTGTCATATATATGGTTCGTTGTCAATGGAAACATCAGGCAGTGCATGCATGTGGACGTATCTCATATACTGAGTGAATGATATTAGAAGTAGGAAACTGGGCTTCCTAGTTGATTTTCTTCATTCAGGAAATATCTGAACCAAGAATGACCCAGAACTCAGGTTCATCCACAGCAAACTAATTCACTGTGTACTTCCTACCAGGGCCGTGTGGTAGGGAACAAGGAATGCGAAGCGAGCCATGCTCCATCCTCCAAGGGAGAAACAGGCAGCTTTGAGTATTTGCAAAGTGTATTGGGATTGTCTATTGTTAACCTTTGGAATTCCTTTATGTGTCGAGGAAAACCAAGCCGCAGAATGTCTAAGTGACTGTTTGTAAGAGTAATTCAGCAAGAGATTGGAGATTAGAACTCAGCACTCCTTGTGCTGGATTCTGCATTTCGTGCAAATAAGTAACACAGCCATCTTGGCTCAGCATCGGCCCGGAATCACCTCGTCTGCTCAGCTGACACCCTGATGACTGGCATCGGACATGGATGTATACAAGAGATCATGTCACGGTTGCGCCCTCAAAGGGGCTATACCGTATCATAAAAGGCCTCCAGCGGTGACAACAAAGAATCATCCATTTGTGACCTCGCTTCCTTGTGACTACTCTGTCAACTTTCCACAAGGTGCTGCCCTTAATGTGTCCTACTGAAACTGTGTCACAGAGCTGTAAAGGGGCAAAAAGCACTGGAAGAACTGCGTCCTGCTCCTCCCTAAGACTCAGCTCCTCAGGTCCGCACTATTATCTGTCACCTCTGATACAGGGATGAGCCCTTATCTCTGCAATGCCTTTCCTGTCTTTTTTTTTTCCCTTTAATTTAGTAGAAGGCCAGCAGGTAATACAGAGGTTGGGGAAGTTGGGTCCCCCATGGCCCACTGCTTAGTCTGAGTCCTGGACCTGGTGGCTTGAAAAGCATGCCAGGCATATGTGCATGCATGCCCAAAATCCTGAGAGGAGACAGGAAGAGAAGGGATTGCAGCATGGCCCTTGCCCTGGGGGTGGGGGGCGCAGGATGAGTTCTCACTTTCCCCCCACTATCTCTCTGTCTCTCTACAGTGAGGATATGTGCCCTATAGCAAACTAAAAGAAAAAAAAGAAAAAAAATTAGTAGCAGAAAAAGACTTTCCAGCTCTTTCTGTGCAGATAGCAGGCCCGCAAGCATGGTGAACGTCCCTAAAACCTGCCAGACTTTCTGTAAGGAGTGTGGCAAGCACCAACCTCATAAAGTGACACAGTACCAAAAGGGCAAGGATTCTCTGTGTGCTCAGGGACAGCAGCGTTATGACAGGAAGCAGAGTGGCTATGGTGGACAGACTAAGCCTATTTTCTGGAAAAAGGCAAGAACTACAAAGATTGTGCTGAGGCTTGAATGTGCTGAGCCCAACTGCAGATCTAAGAGAACGCTGGCTATCAAGAGATGTAAGCCATTTGGAACTGGGAGGAGATAAGAAGAGAAAGGGTCAAGTGATCCAGGTCTAAGCCTCATCTTTTCTATTATGAAGACAACAAAATCTTGAGGCGAATGTTCACCTCATTTGATTACAGTTCGACTATTTGTGAGGGAATAAAGTAATCAATAAAATTCCCCTTTTGGGGAAATTCGAAATAAAAAAAAGAAAGAGACTTTCCAAGATTAAAAATAAAATATATGGCCCAGCCACAGTGGTGCACGTCACTAAGATGCTGTGGTCTATGGGCTGGGATCACATGGAAGGCCTGCGTTGAATTCCTAGTTTGACCTAAAGACCAAACCTGCAGTGTGTGCCTATAACCCCGGAGACTAGGGAGACAGAGGCAAAAGGATTGTGACATAGCAAGACCCAGTCTTAAATGAATCAATTTAACTAGAATGAATATAAATACCACCAGGAGAAACTGAGTTTCGATAGTGTCTTTAAGAAATTGATCCTAGATCTTTTTCTAGGAGTGATTTTTGACCATAAAGTTGAGCTCCATTAAGGTACCCTTGGTAGATAGAGGTGAGGCTTGGTGTGGGGAGTGAATTTAGTGAAGTGAAACTTCCCGCCCTTCTCCTGTACAACCCAGGCCCCAGGCTCCCCACACCAGAGAGAATCAACAGGATGAGAATTAACCCTCAAATCCCGATTCACAGCAACTCTGCCTCAGTTTACCTACTGTTCCCAGTGCTGGATGTACAGCGGGTCAGGCAACTTGGCGTTCTCTCTTTGGCAGCCAGAGGCTGTGCAAGTCAGGACCAGGAAGTGGACTCATCTGGCCCCTTTCACATCCACTTGGTCTTGGCCTGAAATGCCTCCGTGACTAGGGCCCTGTACACTGCCAAGATGGCCACGGAGTTAACCAGACCCTAAGATGTCAACGTTCTTCAGTCTGACCACAACACTGGACAGAGTCCCACAGTTTACAAAGTCCTTCCAGATATGTTATTTCATGCCAATTTGTGAGCCATTTTCATACCTACTTATTTTACTCCAGATTATTGCTTCATTGGTCCAGCATTGATGAGCTCTGATTTTCCTGATCACAGAAATCTGTTCTCCTGCAGAACATACAACATATTTTGGAAAATTACTCCATCCCACTCTAACGTGCTTTTGTAAACAAGACCGAACTTAATCCTTCCCCAGTTATAATGGGAACTGTGTGCCCTGGTTAGTCTCTCCTGGTGGGCCCAGGTCTAGTTTCAACCTTCTGGCCCCTGTCTATACCCCCGCAGGTGGCATGCATCAGACTGCAGCTCCAGGGCTCCCCTGTTCCTTGGCTTCTGGTTGGGGTTGACCACTAAGATGAGCATCCTCAGCACAAGATCAGAGCTAGAGAAGAGGGATTCAGATTTTAGCCTTCAGTTCCCCAACCCAGTCCTACCGGTGGCCATGGTTCTCCATGGTCACAGCTCTGTCTAGAAGGCTCTTTGTCCAGAGCTCCAGCTGGAAACATTACTCCTGCCTCTCACACCTTCAAATCAAGGGGATATACAGGCTTCGCAGTGTCGCAAGTCTCTAGATCCTTCTCCATCCCTTAGTAGTTTCCTCAGTCCTGGTTCTCTCTCTACAGGTGATCTTTTGGTTAAACTCTCTTCAGTTAAACCAATTTTTCCCCCAAATTATATTTATTCATTTTTTTCATGAGTGAGAGAGAGACATGGCGGGTGGAGAGGGTGCACCCCCTAAAGGACCTCAATGCTGCCAGCCATCTCCAGCTCCAGATCACTGGCAAAGGCATGCCTAGCATCCTCAGGGAGATCTCTGGGCACGAACCAGGAACCTTTCCATGTGAGACTGCCTGGTGAATTTAGTGAAGTGAAACTTCCCGCCCTTCTCCTGTACAACCCAGGCCCCAGGCTCCCCACACCAGAGAGAATCAACAGGATGAGAATTAACCCTCAAATCCCGATTCACAGCAACTCTGCCTCAGTTTACCTACTGTTCCCAGTGCTGGATGTACAGCCAAGACCAAGTGGATGTGAAAGGGGCCAGATGAGTCCACTTCCTGGTCCTGACTTGCACAGCCTCTGGCTGCCAAAGAGAGAACGCCAAGCACAGTGTTGTGCTTTACCACTACGCCATCATCTGGCCTCAGTTAAACCATTCTGAGTGTGCCACTTAGCCTTTGTCAGGGCTCTGTCACCTACGGCCAATCTCAGCAGCCTATCCTGTTATAGAGACTAGTTGGAGAGGTGGCACATGACTCAACCCAGGGCTGCTGGAGAACCCCCGTGATGATGAAGATGAGCTGGGAGAGAGGTGCCCATTGCTCTGGAATGGGGAGCTTTGTGCTGGCAGCTACATCCCCACCTCATGGAGAAAACGATTCAAATTCTGGTTTTGATTCCTCAGATCTCCACACAACCCTGATTCCTGCCATTTGAATCACTTCCCTGTTTGTACCTAAGCCAATTTAAATAGGTTTTTGCTGCTTGTGACTACTACGACTGAGACAGTGGGTCTAGGGGGTGGTACGGTTACCCTACACAGCTAGCACTGTAGGACTCATGTGGGGAAGGTCCTGGGTCGGTGTCCCTGGACCTCCCTGAGCACACCAGGCATGCATGCATGTGCCCATGGTCTGGGCCAGCTGAGATGGGGTAGATCACGGTGCAAAGACCCCACTGAGGTGCCTCTCTCTCCGTCATTGTGTGTGTTTCTCGCACAGAAGAAACAAATAAACAAAAACAAACAAAAAATATTAAGATAGCTATTTGGCTAGTGAGGAGGAGAGCTGAAACTCAAACTCTAATCATTTAACTCCAATGCTCTTTTTTTTTTTTTTTCTGGACAGGGTCTCACCATGCTATGAGCCTTCTGCCTTTCCTCTCAGCAGGGACCACAGTATGTACCACCACACTTGGCTCTTATTGTAAGGAAGGAGTCTTGCCATGTTTCCCAGGCCAGTCTTGAGCTGATGATCCTCATGCCTCAGCTTCCTCAAGTGGATCAAATTACAGACACACGCCACTGTGCCCAGTCTTTAGGTCAGACCAGGAATTGAACCTGGGCTTCCCATGTGCTGGCCAAAGCACTGCATCTTAGCAGCACCTTCCACCATGGCTGGGCCCCTGTTGTCTTAGACAGGTAGTCCATATTCACAACTGTGGCCCAGACCCCTCCATTACAGGCCTGTCCCAGCTCTGAAGAGTCCCTCCACCAATCACTGCTGGGGAAAGGTGAGTTGTGCCTATGAGTACCCTGTCGCACAGTGCAGACTTCACTCCACTGGAATCACAGGCTCAGACACGAAAAATTCTGTAGTAACACCATGTTAACCAATTAAGTCATATATTTAAGGCTTAGCAGAGCTCTTCACTGAAAGGAATCTTATCATTAATCCCTTAGTAAAACAAGGCCCCTCCATTCTCTTTGTCAGTCCAGATTTTCCTCATACTGTTTTGGGAGAGCCCCTAGTTACTAAACAACTGGTAAGAATTGCCCCAGCTCCTCAGATATTTCCCAACTCATCATTGACAGGCGGTGGAAGGATTTGCCTCTCTGGATAACCCCAAACGGAGATACTCCTGGAGGTACTCCACTGTGTCAAGATAGTGGCATTACTCAATCTTGTCAAGATGCTGATAAAAAAAATAACTAAGGAAAACTCTTGCAGGGAGTTTAGGTCACAATAGCTCAACTAAATGGAGAGTTCAGAATAGGAAATGGAGGAATTAGGTTTAAAACTAATGTTCTGAAGGCACAGGAATAAGGTGTTCTCCCGTCTCTTTACTTGCTCTCTGTTCTTCTCGTAGGGTATCTTTCCCATACGCCAGGAACCTCTGTAGCCATTCTTCTTCCAGCCGATTCCTTCGATATTGTAATTCATACTGATTGGCCTCCCATGCCTGCTTGATAATATGAGCCACATTATCCACAGCCACCCAGGACAGGTTGTCTTTGTTGAGGATAATGAAATCCTGTCCATCATACGCATATTGGAGAAATCCCTTGGTGCTTCCATCCTCAACTCACAGCCCATCATCCTCCAGTAAGTGTGAAACTGTGGAACACACACACAAGCCAAGAAAGGGTTTCTACAAGGACAGAGGCAAGCCCTGGGGTGATGTGACTGGGGGCATGGCTAGAATCACCCTCTACCCTATAATACATCATTTCCCCAGACCTGCATGCACTGACTCTCCACCTGTGCACAGATATTCATGGAGGATTTACTGCATTTCAAAGGAATTACCTGCCTTGGGGAGTTACTCTATAGATAGTGGGAATGATTAATTGATAAGCTTTGTGGCTATTATGAGTGCTGTAGAGGAGAAAGATATACAGAAACCAGAAATATCCCTGGGAAAGTTAAGGTAAGTTGTACATACGCAAGCAAACTACACTTGCTATCAGAAAATGAAACACAGAATGGGCACATTTAGAATGGGAAAGGAGGGCTGGCTCTGTAACCTAGTGGCAAGGGGGCCAGATCCCACATGGCCAACCAGAGTTTGAATCTTGGCCTCAACCAAGGTTCAAATCCTGGCCCTGGCAGCTTGAAAAACACACTGGACATGTGTGTGCATGCCCGAAATCCCAGTAGGCTGGAGAAACGAAGGAAAAGGGATTGTAGCATGACCATATCCCCATGGGAGGTGCTTTCTCCCTCTGTCTTTCTCTGGACTCCTGGGGGGTGGGGGATAGACAGACAATCCAGAAGAGTCACAGGGGAGATGGCAGGCACTGAGCTACATCAACCAGATTTTCCAAGCTTTGCCCAAAGCCACAGAGATGCAACTCAGCCTCTGTGCTGCAGAGGGAGCTAGTGAGGAAAAGCACTGGCCCACTACATGCACACCTGAATGTAGTGCTTCCATAGGGGCCTCAGCAACTCCGTGAATGCCTTCTGCCAGTCCCTCAGCAGTTCAGTGTATCTCTCCTAGCAATCCGGAGGGTTCACAGCCATCCAGGAGGCCCGTGGCTCCTTCTGTCGAGAGATACTCTCATATGTGGTGACAGAATGATAGAACACACACCCAACTGAGATCAATTCTGGGACCCCATGGCCAGGATTTGAAACACCCAGGAGAAAATATCTCAGAGGGTGAATTCCTGGAAAGAGGCAAAGAGCAGAGCTCTTCCAAGTCGCAGACAATCTCACATCCATAACTGCCATCCATGGGGCCTACATCAGTGTTCCACATTATGCTGCACCCATTGCTCCCTGATCCCCTTGCAATTTTTCTCTTATAGAATCCCATGAACTGAGGCCTGGAAAGGACTTCAGAGCTCTACTCTGGAGCCCTTTCTGTTCAGGTTTGGAACTTACAGGTGAAATCTTACAGGTGATCTCAATTTGTAAGCCAAATATAGGGGCCACTCACTCAGTCTCCCAGGGGCAGCTGTCCCTGAGGGAGGGAGCCTCAGAAACTCTGAGATGGAAAATCCTGATCACCAGAGGAGAGGCACAAACCCAGGCCCATTCTGAAATGTCTACTGAACTTCAGCTGTGAACTACTGCTTTCACTGACTAAAAATGAAGATTTTTTCTGAGACTTCTCCCTCCATTTCTAGATTGGTAGGGCAACCTCTGCATCCTTCTCTCCATCTCTCTGTGCCTTTTTAAAAAATAATTATTTAGTTTATTTATTTATTCATTCATTGACTTTTTAATTTGACCAGAGAGACAGAGGGTGAGAGTGAGAGAGAGGAAGTGAGAAAGCAAGCCACCAGGTCTAGGACTTGAACCCAGGTCGGCCAACCAAGCCCCTAACCCCCCACGCCCCCTGCTGGTCCCTGCCATTTTTTTTTTTAAGGTAAAGTATTCCCTGGCCTCTCAAGCCCTGCCTTTATCTTGCTGACTTGTGGCTTTCCCTCTCCCATTTAGGAGAGGCAGAAACCCAGGCCCATTCTGAGATGTCTACTGAACAGCTGTGAAATATTACTTTTGTGTGGTGTGCATGGTTTTCACTTTTTGCCTTTTAAAATTAAAATATAAATTTTTAAATTGTTTTTTCTTTCTTATTTATTTTTCTTCTTTCCTCTCCTTTTTTTCTTTTCTCTTTTCTTTTAACTTCATCCCTTGGCTGCTCAGCCTCTATGCACTGAACATCTAGACTGGTCTATGTGAACAGTATCCAAACATCTGAATACTACTGGGGTCAGAATATTCCTCAATTCCCACTAAATCTAATGCACAAAGAGTGAAAAACAGAACGGAAGAGAGACTGCAGATCATCTCCTCCAGCATGCTTCTGAATGCTCAGATTGAACTTCAAGAATTAGGAAGAAAGGTGTAACCCATCAGATGACCAGAAATCACCGCAGGGGCACAAGAAATATGAGAAAGCAAGAAAATACCTCTCCTCCAAGGGAAAAGAGTAACTCCTCTTCATCCTCAGACAGTACAGTGGAACTCTTGGAAATGTCAGATAAAGAATTTAGAATATTTATAGTGACAAAGCTAATAGAGATGCAAGAGAAGAGAGACAATAAACTCCAGAATACAGAGGAGAAAAAAGTCGACGATTTCCTGGAGATGAGAAAGTTCTTGAATGATCTGAAAGCGGAAATACACACCATAAAAGAGAATCAAACGAAGCTGTTAGAGATGAAGGTTGTAATACAGGAAATCAAAACCTCCCTTGAAAGTATTAAAAGTAGACTAGATCGTACAAAGAAGTGAATCTCAGATGTAGAAGACAGAATCACTGACCTAGAAAAATCCACCACAAAGACTAAGAAAATAGCCCATCAAAATCAGAATAATATACGAGAAATACCAGATACCATGAAATGTCCAAATGTCTGGATAATTGGTATCCCAGAAGGTGAAGAGACTAATAAAGGCATTGAAAATATATTCCATGAAATCCAGAAAACTTTCCAAATGTAGAGAGGCATTCAAAGATCCTATTCCCCAAAATACAAAGGACCCCAAATAGAATCAACCCAAGAAGATCTTCTCCAAGACACATTATAACCACATTGACCAAAACCACTGACAAAGACAAGATACTGAGATTGGCAAGAGAGAAACGTCAGGTTACCTACAAAGGATATCCCATCAGGCTAACAGCAGACCTCTCATCAGAAACAATGCGAGCAAGGAACGAATAATGTTAAGGGAAAAACAATTTCAACCAAGAATACTGTACCCAGCAAGATTATCCTTCCTATGGGAAGAAAAGACAAGAACATTCTCAGATAAATAAAACCTGAAAGAATTTACCAACACCAGACCAGCTCTCCAAGAAATTCTGAAGGGAGTGCTATACCAGGAAAGCTAAATACAGACAAACAGAAATAAGAGTTCAATAACAACTAAGAAAATGGCCAACTTAATAGTAGGAACAAGTCTGGAATTGCATGTTACCTTCCAGAATTTAAATGAGAAGATCAGACCACAACAGAAGATTAAGTACATGAGACTGAACTGCACAAGCGCACGTGTCCAGCATATACTTCAAGTTTCCAGGCCAGGTTTTGAAGTGAGGTTGGCCACATGGGATCCAGCTTTCTATTCACAGGGCTAACCACTGCCCTATGCGGACATCCCCCTTCACATGACCTTGAACGATGAATTAAGTTAGAAAGTCTCTGACTTCATGAAGTTCTGGGCCTGAATGTGGTGGCACAGAGAACACTGGCCTTGGTCTTCCAGCTCCTGGTTCTGAGTGTAACCCACCTCTTGTTCTCCCCACCCTTGGCTCCATCCAGCCTTTCCCAGGGCCTCGTGCCTACATTTAAACACCCCCACTCTCTCATGCTTTCCCCGTTCACAGACAGTGCCTCCTGGCCAACCTGTGGGCCTGAGAGGGCCTTTGCCAGCAGCAAGTACCTTAGGAGGATGGAAGGACAGAAGCAGCTGTGTAAACCAAGGACTCCTCTAAACAGGGATCTCTAGGTTCCCAGGGCTTGTGGGGAGGGGCAGACACAGGGGCCACTTCCCCTAGACTCACGGACGGCTTGCTCTGTGGGGAAGGATATGGGCAGGAGAGGGCCAAGGTGGGGCTTGCTGAAGCATGGGACCATGTTTGGGGGCTCCTCTTCCTGTAACCAAGGCTATGCTAGTCACTGTGTCCCCAAAGTCTATCCACATTGCTTGATCCAACGCTACTGTCCCCTTTAGGAACTCCCCTTGCACTTGAATCTTCTGATGTGGCCCTCGTCACTACGGAGAACCTTGTGTGGCTGTCAGGCTCCTCTTCCCAGGCTGAATACCATTAATGATGTGGACACCCTCTTTGTTTATATCCATTTAGTTAAGAATAAAAAATACTTTAAAAAATTAGCTCACAAAATAGTCCCTTTAGTTTCTCTGCAAGCAAGTCTGCCTGTGTATTTATTTTCTCTAAAACTGTTTGTGAGAGATGGCCTTTTAGAATTGACCAGCCCAAAGCCAAGGCCCCCTTACCTTAACTTCTGGGGGAGACACAAACTGAAGCAGGCCTCCCAGGAGTCTTTTAATTGCACTGGTTCTATAAGGTTAGTATGAGCACTCCTTCCTCCTGTTTCTCAAGCTGAGTGGGGTATTCGGCAGGGTTTACAGTAGGCACCCCAGCCCCTGGGCTCCCTCATTTCAGATGTCACCCTGCATGCCAGCTGCAATGCTGAGCGAGACAGAGCCTGGTCTTCCTGGGACACGAGGCATGGGCAGAGCGGAAGGCCCCCAAGGACTCTCTACATGACTTTGACCTTTTTCTCCCCTCTTCCCCTTCCTGCAGCAGGGCTCAGAGACACTACAGCTAAGGCCTCTGAGGCTGTCAGGAGAGTCTTTCTTCACAAAAGCATTATTCTTACAAAAACAAGAGCTGGAGATTGATGCACAGAATACTACCACAAAACCAATAGTTGCCATATTCTGTCTTCTATTTTATTTATCTTTGGATCAAGCAATGTGGATAGACTTCTATCTATTTCTCTCTCTCTCTTTTTTTAAGCTTTTTTCCCTATAGGGTGTGTGTGCTTGCCAGGGGGAGACAGACAGAAGGAAAGTGAAAAACCATCCCCCAGGAGGGATAGCCACACCACAGTCCCTTATCCTCCATTCTTCTCCAGGGATTTTGGGCACACACATGTGCTCATCATGATTTTCAAGCTGCCAGGTCCAGGACTCAAACTGTGGTTGGCCATGTGGGAGTCCAGCACCTTAATCACTATACCACCTACTGGCCCCCCTACTTCTCTATCTTAAGGCACTTCATGAACTGGGACCTAGCTTTTCTCCTTCATATTTCTTGCAAGGCTAGGACAAGGAGCTTGGCGCATGGTAGGAGCATGGTAAACAATATCTGTTGAATTGCATTGCTGATGAGGGCTGGTCCTACAGCTTAGCAGGTAAGGGAGCTAGATTCCACATGGCCAGCCATGGTTTGGGTCCCAGCCCTGGTGTCTTAAAAAATACTCTGGGCATGTGCATGCGCCCAAAATCACAACAGGATGAATAAATGAAGGAGAAGAGGTTGCTTTGTGATCATGCTCCATGGGGGAGGGGAATTTGTTCTCTCTCTTTTTCTCCCTCTCTGGTGAGTTCACACACAATTTTAAAAAAAATTGTAAATTGTGGTGAAACACTTTATTTCTCTGCTCTGGAATAACAAAACATGCTGACATAAATATGAATCTATTTATCCAAACCTTATACGTTAAAAAACATTTTTTGTGAGACCAGCAGATGGTGTAATGGCTCTGTCCCTGGACTCCCATGTAGTCGACTGTGGTTAGAGTCCTGGTCCTGGTGGCTTAAGCTCATGTGGGGCGTGTGTGCGTGCATGCCCAAGATCCCAAGAGGAGAATGGAGGAGAAGGAATTGTGGCGCGGCCATCCCCCCCGGGGGATGATTTCTCGCTTTCTGTCTCTGTCTTTCTGGTGAGCGCACATGCCCTATAGGAAAAACCTCTCCAAAAAAATTTTTTTTTTCATTAAAAGTAAGGCTGGTGAATGGGAAGTAGAGCTGAAACTCATTACATCAAATCTAGAACCTGCGAATGGTGTGAATGCTTGAATCGGTCACTGATTTGGAAATAGTCTGGTTCACTACATCTGAAAGGTTTTATGGGTACTCTGGAGATAGGCAAGGTCTAAAGATGGAGGTAGAATGAACAAGTCACAGATGTTCATGCTCACACTTTCTTAATATTCATTTGTGTATTCAAAAAACATGCGAATGCCTCTTCTGTGCCGGTCAAAATAGACAAAACATCAACATGTCTGTCCTCACAGTCTAAGTTCTAGTGGGAAAAAGGAAGGAAGACAGACAATATAAATATAAAAAATATATGTATCATGTTTGTGTGTGTGTGTGTGTGTATGTAAGTTTATTTCTTCCATGAGTAAGCAAGACAGAGACAGAGACTGCATCCTAACAGTCCTCACGCCATGATCCACCCTCATTGAGGCTGTCAGGAGAGTCTTTCTTCACAAAAGCATTATTCTTACAAAAACAAGAGCTGGAGATTGATGCACAGAATACTACCACAAAACCAATAGTTGCCATATTCTGTCTTCTATTTTATTTATCTTTGGATCAAGCAATGTGGATAGACTTCTATCTATTTCTCTCTCTCTCTTTTTTTAAGCTTTTTTCCCTATAGGGTGTGTGTGCTTGCCAGGGGGAGACAGACAGAAGGAAAGTGAAAAACCATCCCCCAGGAGGGATAGCCACACCACAGTCCCTTATCCTCCATTCTTCTCCAGGGATTTTGGGCACACACATGTGCTCATCATGATTTTCAAGCTGCCAGGTCCAGGACTCAAACTGTGGTTGGCCATGTGGGAGTCCAGCACCTTAATCACTATACCACCTACTGGCCCCCCTACTTCTCTATCTTAAGGCACTTCATGAACTGGGACCTAGCTTTTCTCCTTCATATTTCTTGCAAGGCTAGGACAAGGAGCTTGGCGCATGGTAGGAGCATGGTAAACAATATCTGTTGAATTGCATTGCTGATGAGGGCTGGTCCTACAGCTTAGCAGGTAAGGGAGCTAGATTCCACATGGCCAGCCATGGTTTGGGTCCCAGCCCTGGTGTCTTAAAAAATACTCTGGGCATGTGCATGCGCCCAAAATCACAACAGGATGAATAAATGAAGGAGAAGAGGTTGCTTTGTGATCATGCTCCATGGGGGAGGGGAATTTGTTCTCTCTCTTTTTCTCCCTCTCTGGTGAGTTCACACACAATTTTAAAAAAAATTGTAAATTGTGGTGAAACACTTTATTTCTCTGCTCTGGAATAACAAAACATGCTGACATAAATATGAATCTATTTATCCAAACCTTATACGTTAAAAAACATTTTTTGTGAGACCAGCAGATGGTGTAATGGCTCTGTCCCTGGACTCCCATGTAGTCGACTGTGGTTAGAGTCCTGGTCCTGGTGGCTTAAGCTCATGTGGGGCGTGTGTGCGTGCATGCCCAAGATCCCAAGAGGAGAATGGAGGAGAAGGAATTGTGGCGCGGCCATCCCCCCCGGGGGATGATTTCTCGCTTTCTGTCTCTGTCTTTCTGGTGAGCGCACATGCCCTATAGGAAAAACCTCTCCAAAAAAATTTTTTTTTTCATTAAAAGTAAGGCTGGTGAATGGGAAGTAGAGCTGAAACTCATTACATCAAATCTAGAACCTGCGAATGGTGTGAATGCTTGAATCGGTCACTGATTTGGAAATAGTCTGGTTCACTACATCTGAAAGGTTTTATGGGTACTCTGGAGATAGGCAAGGTCTAAAGATGGAGGTAGAATGAACAAGTCACAGATGTTCATGCTCACACTTTCTTAATATTCATTTGTGTATTCAAAAAACATGCGAATGCCTCTTCTGTGCCGGTCAAAATAGACAAAACATCAACATGTCTGTCCTCACAGTCTAAGTTCTAGTGGGAAAAAGGAAGGAAGACAGACAATATAAATATAAAAAATATATGTATCATGTTTGTGTGTGTGTGTGTGTGTATGTAAGTTTATTTCTTCCATGAGTAAGCAAGACAGAGACAGAGACTGCATCCTAACAGTCCTCACGCCATGATCCACCCTCATCCTCAGCCAGCCCCAGATCTTGAGCACACATGCACCTGGCATCCTCAGGGAGATCTCTGGATGTGAACTCAGAACCTTCCAATGTGGGTCAGGTTTGCAACACTGCACTGAAGTTCAGCCCCTTGATGTTTGCTTGTTTTTGTTATTACTGCTGTCATTTTTAAGTGCAGTAGAGAAAAAGCAAAGCTGCAAAGGAGCATGGGTAACACAATTTTAAACAGGAAGGCTTCCCAAAGCAGGTGACTCCTGAATGACTGCTCTCAGGGAATAAGGAAGATGGGCAGATATATGGGGACAGCTGTCCAGGCAGAAGGGATGGTGGAAAGGCCTTGTGGGGGAAGAACACGCCTGGCACATTCCAAGAGCAACAAGAACGCCTATGACTGCAGCTGAGGGGACAGGGGAAAAAGAAAAAGGTGGGAATCATTTCCACAGATATTCACAGGAAAAAAACTCCCAGAAAGCAGATGCTAGGCAAAGAATGGAGAGAGAAGGAAGAAAGAAGAAAAAGGATGCTGGGGCACTGAGTTAGGTTGGACCAGTTTATAACTTCCCTGGAATCTGCAATTTTTTTTTTTTTATATAACCTCCAGGGTCTACATTCTGAGTAGATGCCAACAAGCAAATAAAATTGAAAAAGCTTAAACAACTTGGGGCAGACTGCTCAATGGGATAATTTATTCTAGGTCAGTGTCACCAACATCGTCGCAAACATAACATTTACAATCCTGTACTTTTGCTCCAGGCCAGTCAGTGGCATAGGAGTTGAGGTGACTGGATCCTACATGGCCGACTACATAGTTCAAATCCTGGACCAGCTTGAAAAACATACCAGGAGCATGTGCATGCATGCCCAAAAGTTTGAAAGGAGAATAGAGGAAAAGGGATGCGATATAGCCATCTCCTTGGTGGGGGTAGTTTGTGATACCTCGCTTTCCCTCTTTCTCTCTCTGTCTCTGTCTCCAGCAAGCACGTGCACCCTATGAAAAATTAATATGTGTGTATGTATCTATCTTCATAAAAATTACATTATTCAGAGTAAAAAGAGGTAGATAGAGAGAAATATGCTCTTGTGACAATAGAAAAGTCTTTGAAAAGTTTGTGGGAAATGTGTATTACGAAAAACTATGCATGAGTTTAAAATTTTTTTACGTCAAAATAAACTCATACTCTAATTTCATTTTTCCATGAATTGCTTGAAGTCTCCTTGTACTATCCAAGTACAGTGTACAGTCCTTTGTCCAACCTCAGTCTCAGTTTAATTTCTGGTTTGAGAGCAGGTATTCTCCTCCAGACTGCCTTGATTTCAAAGGCTGCTCAGACCCCAAGGCTGGACTCCATCTGCCTGTCCACCCATCTGCCCCTCGTGCAGCCCAGAATGCTTTGCTCCAGGGTAGCAACGCTCTCTCCCCTTCATTTGCTGTGGGCCCAGCCACCCATCTGGTGCCTCCACAGGTACAAGCCATGCCTGCTTCTTAGCTGGGCTTCCAGAGCAATATCTTAGCTGCCATGGGCAGTCCACTAACAGATGTCAGGTCAGTAACTCACAACATAAAAGATGGCGAAAAACCCAAGATACCTCAGACCTTGTGATCATTTATATTCTATCAGGATATGTTGCCCCAATGATGATCAGATTTCTTTTTATAAAATTATTTATTTAATTTTATTTATTCATTCATTTATTTTTTACTTTGACCAGAGAAAGACAGACACACAGAGAGAAAGTGAGAAAGCAAGCCACCAGGTCTGAGACTTGAACCATGGTTGGCCATGTGGGATTGTCCAGCACCTTAACCACCATGCCACCGGCTGGCCCCCAATGATGATCAGATTTCTATTATAACTTCTACAGTTGAATCATTTGAAAAGATTGATTAAAAAAAATTTCCAGAGGGTGTGTGCACTTTCTAGAGAAAGAGAGAGAGAAAGTGAGAAATTACCTACTATGGGGAATGGTCATACTGCAATCCCTTCTCCATTTCTCCCTCCTTTTGGGATTTTTGACCACGCATACACACCCAGGATGTTTCTCAACTCAACGGATCTGGGATTTGAACCAAGTGATAGGCCATGTAGGACCCAGCTACCTGCACTACCTACCACCAGCTCGCCTGAAAAGACTGATATTCAACCATTTGGACCTAAAAAAAGTGGCACTTTCCTACCATTTGATCTAATCTTCTGATTCTCTCTTCTTGCTCCAATAATTATGAAATGAGATTTCTCTCCCCCTTCCTTGAAAGGATCACCGGCATCAACTCACTTACTAAGCTGATATCTCCAATTTACAACTTGGCTGTCCATCCAGACCCACTGAGCTGCTTCTCAAAGGGCCTTTGCTGCCCTGTGGCATTGGCCTCTGATAGACATTGTTGGCAATCCTGAACACAACCAAACCACTCTTAGACAAACCACAGTGGTTAATTTATAGCCCTAAATCATGTTGCCTTCAACTCATATATTAGCCAGTTGGGCCATTTTTACAAAAGGCTGTAAAAAAAAAAAAATCAGTGCACTATAATATAATCAATAAAGTATTTTTCAAGCATTCATCCATGGGAGCAATTTATATTACTGATTATCTATCAGATATAAGGAATTGTGAGGCAATGTCAGGAAGAGAAAAACAAATCAGACACAAGTTCCTTCCCCCAGGAACATACAGTACTACTGGGGAACTAAAGTACGTAACTTAAATAAATGCAATGAAATAACACACAGCAGCGAGAAACAAATGCTACCAAAGAGACACTGATGAAGCACTTCAGTAGCTCCGAGGCAAGAGACCCAGCTCTCATATGAAGGGATCCATTAGGATGCAGCAGACCTGCTGGACCTTTAGCTACTCATAAAGGGCAGCCACATCTTAATTATTATTTTATTTATTTATTTATTTATTTATTATTATTATTTTACCTTGACCGAAGAAAGACAGAGAGGGAAAGGGAAAGTGAGGAAGCAAACCACCAGATCCAGTATTTGGACCATGGTCGGCCATGTGTGAGTCCAACGCCTTAACCACCACGCCCAATTGCTGGTCCCAAGGGGACCAAGGTATCTTAATCATAACCTCAGAACTGCACCTGTTTACTAAGCATGTATCATGTGTCAGGTACCACTCTAAGCTCTGGATACATGGGTTTCATTCATTCTTCACAACCACCTTTTGAGGTAGGTCTTATAATTCCCGTTCCACAGAGAGGAAATAGATGCAAAGAGATTAGATATATTGCTCAAGATCATCCTTAGGATCCATAAGTGGGGGAACCAGGAATCACATTCTGATGCCTCTGAAGAGAATCCCCTTTACCTTAGACTACCTAACCTCTCTCTAAGGAAAGGCACTTCTCCAGCCCAGGATCTGTTTCAGGCTTCTAGCCTCTGGAGCATGTCTGTTCTTGCCTGCCCCCTTGTGTCAGGGATGACTCACTGTCTCTGATTTCCAGTCTCTAAGGCCCTAGGCTACAGACCTTCCTACAGCTGGTAGTAGGTCTCGACTGGATCATCAGGTCAATGAGTCTTCATTATTTGTTGGCTTTCTCAAGTAACCCAATGCCTTAATAAGGTCAAAATGATTATGATTCCTGGGAACTACTCTTTGGAATTTCAGGCATTGTGGGAACGACAGTAAGAAATGTATGGAGATATTTTTAGTTGAGAGGGCCTTTGGACACAAACCAGGCAGTGATGTGGATGGTTCTACAATACTTGCAACGTGAACTGTTAATTCCCTCTCCTAGCTACTTGTCTAACTGCAGGGACGTATGGAGAGCTCAAAAGTGTTGAATGTGACCGTCCGATGTCCTAGCTATTCTTATGAGGCTCTCTTTTTGAAGGCGACCAATGACTTGTTTCATGTAGGTTCGATTCTTATTGAATTTCTAGTAAGCAGTCCTCACGATTATAAATACAGTGAGGAACAAAACAAAGTCCCAGTTCTCTAAGCTAATTTCTAGAAGGGAGATTGACAATAGATAAATAAATAATGAGGTCATAGGGTAATAAAGGTTATGAAGAAAAATAAAACAGTGAAAGAAGATAGTGTGGAGAAGGCTGATCTTTTATATATAGGAGCCAGGAAAGGGCTGAGTAGGTGGCATCTGAGCAGATGTGTGAGTGGAGTAAGTGAGCCACTTGAGAAGACAGGACAGTAAGCCCAAGTTCCTTTTCTTTCTTAAGAAAGATTTTTGCTATAGGGTATGTGTGCTTGCCAGAGACAGAAAGTAAGAAACCACACCCTGGGGGGTGGCCATGCTGTAGTCCCTTCTCCTCTATTCTCCTCTTAGGATTTTGGGCACATATGCATACACGCCTGGTGTGAGTTTTAAGCCACCAGGTCTAGGACTTGAACTGTAGCCCACTACATGGAAGTCCAGCAACATAACTATTACTCCAACTGCTGGTCTCAGCCCAAGTCCTTGGGGAGACTGCACACTCCCTTTGTTTGAGGAATAACAAAGAAACCTCTGTGGGGGTCATGTAAGGCTTTAACAAATGAATGGATGTTGTTTTTTTTCTGGTTGTGTTTTCCCAGTCCTCTCTGTATACAATGATGACCATATATCTCTCATTTCCCAGAAGAATTGCGATTTCATAAATTTTATTATTTTAAAGTAATTTATTGAGATTATAATAAAATGTTAATTGATACATGTATACACACACATACACACATATGTTTATGTATGTGTGTGTGCATATATGTATAATATATATATATAAAATCTTGAAATGTTTTCCCTAATAAATATACATTTGGATAGCAAAAAGAATGTCCTTTCTCATCTGTCTTAATTTGTGTTTCATAAAATAAAAATGTTTAGGTCAGGTATCTGACCTTTAACTGAGGTCTCCCACCTCTGGTTTTTGGCAATCCTCTGGAGTAAAAACAAACACTGAGGTCAACTGAAAATAGAAAGTTACTCTAATTAGTCAGAAGAAAAATCTACAAGTGAGTGGAATTTCTCAAATTCAGATAGGTTCAACATCAACCAAGAAGAGGGCCTAGGGGAGTAAAACATGGTCTGGGAGAAATTTCTATTGTATGTACCTTTGTAACGGCTCCATGGAAACACACTGAAGTCTAAGGACATCTATAGCAAGTGCCCAGGTTTTCTGATGCTAACTCTTGGAACTCAAGGTCATTTCTAAGCATGTACTCTGCAAGTCTGTCTTCTAGCACTAGCCCAATTGGCAGTCCAAGGATCTTATCCTTCATCAGTCCTTGTTTCTGAAGGAACCCTCATTCATGACTGATCGAGCAGATTGGTACATCCATAAAATGATGAGTTATACCAAGAGACTAACCTTGATTATGTCAAAACGAAACATACAAACCACATAGAGCTATGCGAGAAAAATCTCATGTGTGTCCCAGCCGGGTCACACCCATCCACATCACCTGTTCACAGTTTCACACAAGCTGAAATGAAGAACAAGACGAGCTGTAAATGCACGAAATACCGCTTTTTTATAAATCCTGCAACTGCAGTAAACCAGTTTTGAATTTGCAGTCGCTATTGCTGCCTAAGTTCTCTATGCTCACAGTTAGGTATCTCCAATTTTTCAAAGACATTACCTTTGAACATAAATATACTCAGGAAGCATTTATTAAGTGCCTATTGAGAGGGCCAGCAGGTGGCCTGGTAGAGTGCTGGACTCCCACAGGACCAACCATGGTTCAAGTACTGGATATGGCAGCTTGCTTTCTATCTCCCTCTCTCTTTCTGTCTCTTTCTGGTTGAATTTAATAATAATAATAAGATTGAATAAGTAATCTTTTTCTAAAAAATGCTATTGGGGGACCAGCAGTTAGCATAATGGCTATGTCGCTGGACTCCCATATAGTCGACCATGGTTCGAGTCCCAGACTTGGTGGCTTAAACTCATGCCAGGTGCGTGTGCGTGCATGCCCAAGATCCTGAGAAGAGAACAGAGGAGAGGGGACTGTGGTGTGGCCAACCCCCCGGAGGGTGATTTCTCGCTTTCTGCCTCTCTGTCTCTCTCAGTCTTTCTGGCGAGCGCATGCGCCCTATAGCAAAAATCGCCCCCCCAAAAGTGCTATTGGGAACAAGGTGGTGCCAGAGGAATAAGAGAAAAGTGAGGATCCTTCTCCCAGCCTTTAAAGAGAGCCTAAAAGGGAAGGTTTTTATTGTTGTTGTTTGTTTGTTTGTTTGTTTGTTTTGAGAGGTTTTTGCTATAGGGCATGTGCACTTGCCAGAGAGACACAGAGCGACAGAGAGACAGAAAGCGAGAAAACAGCCCCGGGGGATAGCCACACTACAATCCCTTCTCCATTCTCCTCTTGGGATTTTGGGCACGCACACATATGCGCCTGGCATGAGTTTAAGCCATTGGGTCCCGGACTCGAACTGCAGTCGACTACATGGGAGTCCAGGGACATAGCCATTACACCAACTGCTGATCCCAAGGGAAGGTTTTAATAAATAGAAAACTATAGAATGGTGAGCAGGAGCTATGGAGTCAGTAGAAGGAAAGCTCTGGAAGTGATAATGGAGTTATTTTCCTGGAATTGTGACTCCAAACACTCTGACATCTCCCTGTGTTTCCCGATCTAGCAGGGCTAGCACCAGGCACAAATATCAAGCAGACCACAGTTTTTCCATAACCGATTTCCCCTCCCTGCCAGTGTCCTTCAGAGCTTAAGAATGGTTAGTCGAGACCCTGGCAGGAAACAACTTCACCCAAAATGTGTCACATAAACCTTAGTGAAAGGGCTCCTTGTGGGGGATGGCCGAGATTAAGGAAACAAATGCTGAAGGACAGATGATGGGCAGATGATGGGCGCCCAGAGGCTGGCAACTACAGGAAGTCCTCATGGCCCCTGAGGTTGAAGAGATAAGAATAGCAAGTTGAGGACCAGCAGGTAGTGTGGTGGTTAAGGCGATGGATTCCCACCTGGCCAACTGCAGTTCAAGTACCAGACGTGGCGGCTTGAAAATCATGCTGGGCATGTGTGCCCAAAATGCTAAGAAAAGAACGGAGAAAAGGGACTGCAGCATGGCCACACCCCTGGGGGGTGATATCTCACTTTCCCTCTGTCTCTTTGTCTCTCTCCAGCAAGCACAGACACCCTATGACAAAAAACCTAAAAAGAAAAGAGAATAGCAAGTGGAAGCCCAAAGCCCAAAGGAAGCTAGAACCATAAAGCAGGGACTATTCAGGAAGCGCTGCATTGTAGAGGGACACAGCGACTGCCAGAGACATTACAGAGGGGAAACAGCAAGAAAGAATGATCCCAGGCTCTTTCCTCCCTGCTGTCTGATGTCTCTCCTCCCAGTGTCTCTCACTGGGCAAATCCAGACAGAAATCAACCCCCAAGAGAGACTTAGGGAGGCAGTCTGTAGCAGTCAGCCTCCAGGACCCAGAACAGGACAGAGAGGGGGTGTCTAAGGGATCACAGAGAGGATAACCAGCACTTTATTCGGGAATGAAGGAATAACCAGTGACCTTTCCTACCCCTTACAATTTACTCGTCCTACTTTCTATTCTACCAATTATCCCGGCACCAAGCGCTCACATCCAGAGGTGCTGATGCTGTAGAACAGCCCTGGACTGAGGGCCAGCAGAGCTGAGAGCTACTCAGACTGCTCGTTATGTGATCCTAGTCGATCGCTCCAGGCCTCGTCTTCAAATGAAAATTTTCTTCTTAGCCTACCACACTGAGGTAGCGAGATAGTCACATGGGTGCATATGCTCAAGAAATATTATTTCAAATCATTGGAGACTTCTTTGAAGATCACATGCAGGTAATATATAGCTTTTTTCAAAAAATTTATTTTGTACCTGCCAGAAGGCATGTTTGCTCACCAAAGAGAGGGAGGGAGGGAGAGGGAAAAAGTATCCCCTGATGGGGCGTGGTCACACCACAATCCCTTCTCCTCCTCCTCAGTTTCTTTATCCTGTCATGATTTGGGGCATACATGCATACACACCCAGCATGTCTTTTTTTGTTTGGTTCTGCTTTGTTTTTTAGAGAGAGATTTTTACTACAGGGTATGTGCACTTGCCACAGAGAGACAGAGAGAAAAAGTAAGAAATCACCCCCAGGGGGGATGGCCATGCCACAATCCCTTCCCCTCCACTCTCCTCTCAAGATTTTTGGGCACACATGCACACATATGCACACGCACCCATCATGAGTTTTAAGCCTCCAGGTCTGGGACTCGATCTGCGACGGACTATGTGGGAGTCCACCGACATACCCATTACACCAACTGTTAGTCCCTCCCAGTGTGTTTTCCAAGCTGTTAGGTCAAGAATTTGAAGGATGGTCAGCCATGTGGGCTCTAGCTCCCTTAACCTTGAGGCTATAGAGCTGATCTATACATTTTTTAACTAGTGGGAATAATCACCCGTTACCTCCTTCTTCCCTTCCTCTTTCCATCTTCTGCCTCTTATACTCACATCTAATTGTTGCCACTTCTGACTTAAATAATGAGACTTTCTGGATTAAATTCTCTTAGAAGCAAGGACTATGTCGTGTTCAATGTTATATCCTCCAAAGTGCCTAGCACATAGTAGGCATCAACCAGTATTTGTAGAATGAATACACCATTGACCTAAAAGAGCTCCTTCCTCACACAGTCATTAGTCACTACCTATGGTAGCGCTCAAGCCTGAGCACTGAACACTGCCTGCTGTCCCCCATGACAGTGCCAGCCCCAGGTCAGGAGACCAGTTGTGCAGGGTAGAGAAGCTGGTGCTTCTGGTCTGTGGACCTTCTCATGTTCTTGGGAACAACGGGAGGCATGTGCTTGCCAGTGAATTGGAAAATGCATCTTTATCCTTGATTAATATTTCTTACACCCAGAAAATAAGTCTAGAGCCATGGTTTTACCTTTGTGTTTTGTTTTACTTAAATATTTTTAGGGAGTTTTTTTGCTATAAAGCGCATGCACTCTCTGGAGAAACAGAGAGAGACAGAGAGACAGAAAGTGAGAAATCATCCCCCAGGGGGATGGCCATGCCCGTAATCCCTTCTCCTCCATTCTCCTCTCAGAATCTTACATATGCACACACACGCATCCAGCGTGAGTTTTAAGTCACCAGGTCCAGGACTCGAACCACAGTCGACTATGTAGGAGTCCAGCAATGTAAATACTACACCATCTCCTGGTCCTGTTTTGTCTTTCTTGGATCTTTTGTTACAGGTAGGGTTTGTGGGAAGGAGAGAAAACAAATAAACCTGAGCAATGGACCACTCCACTTGATTCCATGCCGTTGGAACTCAACCTCCTGTGAGAGTCCTAAGTCAGAGAAGAGAGGAAACAGAAGTAGAAGAAAGGATCTGAACAGAAGACAAAGGAGGCAGTGCTCAGAGGGAAAGGGAAGACGTCACTGGGGAGACCTTTCTAGAATGGCTTGCAACCCCTCAGAAGGTGGGTGACAAAATCCTACAAACATGAACTGGAAAACCGCTCAGTCAGCTCATTGCTCCTGAGTCCTGGGGGTAGTTATACACAGGTAATTCTGTCCCTGCTTCTTCATTTTCTCTGACCTTGTCACAAGACAAGGTGTCATAAGGTCACAAGATGGGCCAGGCTTGAGCCCGTTCAGGGACCAGGTTTGCTTCCCAAATGCCACAAGTTTTAGGAAAGAACACTCCCAGAAAGAGAACTGGGTACTCACGGGCATTACTGTCCTTCAGCTTTAGGACAAGGATGAGAGGCAACAGAAGCGCCATCAGCTCTTTTAAAGTCCTTCTCTTGGATTCATTTAACCAAAGCCTCGACAGATCCCTGTTGATCCTTTTGAGAACCCACATTCCACCTGCTATCAGGTGATTTAGTAACTGTGTGACACCCAGGGCCCTCCCAATAACAAGGAAAAATATGCAGTGTCACCAGTTGCTAGGGAGAAGAGAGCGACAAAAATGAAAGCCCTGGGCACCTTCTATGGGAACTTTTAACACTTTGCGGGTTTCAGCTTTTTTTTTGGTGTGCCTGTCTTCACCTTGTTCCCAACTTACAGATATTTATAGATGACAGCTCTGTACGAGGCACAGGGAAACAACGACTAATCACACCCGGGCAGGCAGGGCGTGCAAAGTTATTGCCATTGCTTGTTTCCCAGGGCCAGTGAGGAATGAGTCACAGAAGTTCCAGGGTTTGGAACTCACTGCTCTTGTCACTACAATGCTCTGGTCCATGTGTCTGACATGACGTGTATCACCTCGGGTCTTAGGTTGGGTCTGTCTTCCTTGCTGCTCCAGCTCAGAACACAATAGGAGTGGACAATGCCTGTTGATTAGAGGAGAACAAGACAAAGGCCAAGAGAAGATCCCGCGGGAACAGCCATTCTGCCTGCTGGTTCAGCAATCCCAGACCAAACACAGGACAAGTTGAAAAATAGCAACTTAAGCTTGTCGGGGAGCTGGGGAACAGGCCCAGACAGGAAAGAGGAAGTGGAGATGAACAGGAGAGAGGAATGCAGATAAGGACACAGGGCCACGCTTGAGCTCTAGTCAAGGGCCCACGTTTACTTCCCAGCTATTTGACTTTGGACAGAATCACACAATGCACTGAGGTTCGATTTTTCAGTGTTAAAAGAACATTCTGGCAAATATTTATTTCTCAGCATTGTTGAAGGATTAGGTGAGAGTCTGTTTATTATGCACTTGGTAAGTAGTAAAATCATACCTATCAGTTTCTTCTGTGGTAGACTAAGTAATGTCCTACCCTAAAGACATCCACATCCTAATCCCTAGAACCTGTGACTACAGGGGTCTTCAAAAACTGTATGGAAAATGCACATTGTGGGGAAAAATATGCGTAGATTTCGATTCTCTTTGCACCACAATAAACTCATACTATTAATTCCATTTTTTTCATGACCTTCTCAAAGTCCCTTCGTACGTTACTTTATATGATAAAAGGGACTTTGCAGTTGTGATTAGATCAAGGATCTTGAGATAGGGGGATTATCCCAGATTATCTGGGGGCCAGTGTAATCGCAAGGGTCCTTATTACAGGGAGGCAGAGGGGTCAGAGTCAGAGAAGGAGCTGTGACCATGGAAACAGAGGTCAGACTGATGCCCTCACTCAAAGGGCCACATGAGTGGAAGGCAAACAGCCCCAGAACTGGAAAAGAGAAGGAGCCGACTCCACTGTAGAGTCTCCAGAAGGAATGCAACCCCATCGGCACTTGGATTTTAGCCCATAACACCCATTTTTGAACTTCTGGCCTCTAGAGCTGTAAGAAAAAATACGTTTGTGTTGTTTTAGGCCATTAAGCCCATGGCAGTTTGTTATAGCAGCAATCAGAAACTAATACGCCTTCCTTTCCTCAAAAGAAAAAAGAAGCCAAATAATGAAGTTAATATTTGACTAGCTTTCCGCACTTTCTGGCACCTTCTCTTCTCAAATCTTTGTACTTCTTTCTTCCTTTCCTTCTTCATTCCTTCTTTGTTTTTCCCTTTGCTATTTATTTAACAAATATGGGCACTCATAGGCCCTTCAGTCTCAAATGTTTCTTGCTAGATCTGGAGTTCCTTGACAGCATATTCGTTCTTCTTCTTTTTTTTTTCAATAATTACTTACTTAATTTTATTTCTTATTATAATTTTTTTAAAAAATTACTATAGGGCACATACACTCACCAGAGAGAGAAGAAAGAGAGAGAGAGAGAGGGAAAGTGAAAAAGCAAGTTGCCAGGTCTGGGACTCAAACCATGATTGGCCATGTGGGAGTCCGGCACCTTAATGACCCACAACCTGCTGGCTCCATGTTCTTTTTTTTTGAGAGGTTTTTGCTACAGGGCGCGTGCACTCGCCAGACAGAGAGACAGGAAACGAGAAATCACCCCCCAGGGGGGATAGCCACGCCACAATCCCTTCTCCTCCGTTCTCCTCCCGGGATCTTGGGCACGCACACACACATGCCTGGCATGAGTCTTAAGCCACTGGGCCCGAGACGCGAACTGCGGTCGACTACATGGGAGTCCAGCGACATAGCCATTACGCTAACTGCTGGTCCCCCTGGCTCCATGTTCTTTTGATTTTGTGCAAATATCTCGTTCTAGAAATGCATACTATGTATAGTTATTTCTTTATCCATACTATACAGCTCCCTGCGGCATTTACTTTTAAAAGTAGGTATGTTTGCATACTTTCATTTCTAAGTAATTTTATTCTAATTACAAATTAGTAAATTTAGCCCACAACTATAGCAAAAATCTCTCTCTCTAAAAAAAGAAAGAAATTGGGGTGTGGGGTGGGTGTAAAGTTAAAAGGAACAGTTTCCTCTTAAAGAATGGTATTTTCTTTTTAAGAGGTTTTTGCTATAGGGCATGTGCACTAGCCAGACAGAGAGAGACAGAGAGACAGAAAGCGAGAAATCACCTCCCAGGGAGGATGGCCACGTCACAATCCCTTCTCTTTCATTCTCCTTTTGGGATCTTGGGCACGCATGCACACATGCCTGGCATAAGCTTAAGCCACCGGGTTCAGGACTCAAACCGTGGTCAACTACTAGTCCCAAGACTATCTTTGAAGCCTTTTTTTTTTTTTTTTCATTTTATTTTTAAGATTGAATGGTACACTGAGAGTTTAAAATTAGAGGTAATTTATATTTTATATTCAGATTTCAAGACATTGCTAATTTTGTAGTTCATGTGATTAGTTTCCAAAAGTTACAGATAATAAATCAGAAATAGTACCTTTTTAAGAATTGCTTTTTTTTTAAACAAGATTTTTGCTATAGGGCACATGCACTTGCCAGAGAGACAGAGAGACAAAAAGCAAGAAATCATCCCCTGGGGGGATGGCCATGCTGCAATTCCTTCTCCTCCAGTTTCCTCTTGGGATTTTGGACATCCATGCACACAGGCCTAGCATGAGTTTTAAGGCTCTGGGTCCAGGACTCAAACTACAGTTGGCCATGTGAAAGTCTAGCACCTTAACCACCAAGCCACCTGCTGGCCCCAAGAATCGCTTATTTTTTAAGATTCAACTCTAGCATATTAAAAGGGAAACAAAACATTATTACTTATTTAAAACTGCAAACAGTTAGTTACTCTCATTGTCTAAATTGCCTGGCACCCAGGAAAAGGTTTATAGAGATCTAGGGAGCATTGTATTTTGAGGAAGATGTAACTGGACTATTGACAGAAAGTAAATTTACTACAGATAAAATGCTTATGGACATTTGTTTTGTTTCAAGTCATCATAAAATTTCAAGTATTGCATTGTTATCAGTGGATATGGACGCTTAGCTCTTTTTAAAAATACAATATTTACGTAACATGAATATCTGAAATAGCCCACTTCACCTTAACGGGTCTAATCTACCTTCACTAGTCTTCAAAGAACAAGCATTTGCTACCACAGTAAATCAGTATTTTGAATGTGCTTCTCTTGGTTTAGTTTATTAGCTAGTTCCTGTAAACATTTCCATCAGAACTTGAGGCAAATCATGAGGAAACTGTTTCTTTAAAATACAAACCACCACCAAAAATTTCCACATACCTATATATTGTTTAAGCATCTGGCTACTTCTGCTTGTTAAAAGGTATAAACACCAAAAAGAAAATTTAACATTCTATGAAGATGGAAACAAGATGTACTTTCGGTAACTTTGTTTAAGTATTTTAAGTTACTAACCTATGATATTCAATTTGAACTGAATTTAATACAAGATTTCTTATTAGTACAATACATGGCTTATCTTACATATACATGGGTTGACCCGTGGCAGCTCAAAAGCACACTTCAGGTACTGAAAATGGAAAGAGAATGCATCTTCAAACATATTTTATGGAATCTTTCACCACAAACACTTATTAGATTTGTGTACTGTAGGACGTTTATTTTTTAATTTTTCTATTGTATATCAATTTTAAAGATGTATACGTACATAACGTATACATCTGTAAAAGCATGGTCACAGGCTAAAATCTACACTGTGTAATGATTTCCCTGAAAACTCCTACAATGTTAAATTTCGAGGTAGGTTCCACTATTTCATTGGTGGTAACTATTCACTGAACTTTTTTAATAGATAAATAATCTAAAGAAGCAGCCTACATATATTCCTAACACTGTGTTCACTCACATTTAAGTTTAGAATAAGCCCCAAGTGGGGACCAGCAGTTAGCGTAATGGCTATGTCACTGGACTCCCACGTAGTTGACTGCGGTTCAAGTCCCGGACCTGGCGGCTTGAATTCACACCGGGCACATGTGCATGCGTGCCTAAGACCCTGAGAGGAGAATGGAGGAGAAGGGATTGCGGTGCGGCCATCCCCCCTGGCAGGGGGTGATTTCTCGCTTTCTGTCTCTCTGTCTCTCTCTGTCTGTCTGCGTGTGTGCATGCATGCCCAAAATCCCAAGAGGAGAGTGGAGGAGAAGGGATTGGAGTGTGACCATGTCCCCTGGGGGTTGATTTCTCACTTTCTGTTTCTCTCTGTCTCTTGTGTACACATGTGCTCTATAGCAAAAATCTCTCTCTCTCAAAAAAAAAAAAAATCAAACAAAATAACATCTCTCGCCTACATTCTTTTTTTGACCCAAATGAAATATTAACCTAAGGTCCAAGTGGGAGGAAGAAAACGACTGAGATAAATGTCTTCACTAAAATACCAATTAATTTGTCAAATTCAGAAAAAAATTTAAACACATTCGGTCACAATTAAGATCTTAAAGGACAGCGGAGATTGCCCCACTAAGCCGGGAAGCACTGAGGTAGGGAACGCCCTTCATGTTTTCGTCAGGGAGAACATATCCTATCTTCGAGCAAGTATCTCTCCTTGAATCTCAGTATGATGGTTCAAATGGAAATTAAGGAATACCTAGACCTGACAACTCGTTATGGATGTGTCTGTGAGGGCACTTCCAGAGGAGATTGGCGTGTGAGTCTACGCAGCGTAGGTGAGGAAGATTTGCCCTTGGTGTGGGTGACTCCATCCAATTGGCTGTGGGCTCTGTCTCTCTTTGAAACCCTTATATGAGGATATTTCATATTCAACAAAGTTCATGGAAAAATGAAATTACAGATTTATTTTCACGCAGAGACTTTTAAAATATGTGCATAATTTTTTAATAATATACATTTTCCATGAACTTTTCAAAGACCGCTCATATGCTAATGTTTATCTTGTTCATGATGAAGCCCTTCATGCCTTTGATCATTTATTTATTTATTTATTTACTTACTTACTTACCTACCTACTTATCAAGTTTTGCTTCAGGATGTGTGTACTTGACAAGAGAGACAGAGTGAGAGAAAGAAAAAGATATGGAAAGTGAGAAATCACTCCCCAAGGGCAACGCTTCAATCCTTTCTCCTCCATTCTCCTCTCAGGATTTTGGGCATACATGCACATGCACCCAGCATGTTTTTCAAGCTGCCAGGTCTGAGACTCAAACTGCTCAGTTATCCATGTGACATCCAGCTGCCTTAGCCTCCATACTACCTGCTGATCCTCTTTGGCCTTTTAATAACTGATTTATCATGAGTATTTTAAGGCCCTTTTAAGAAACCTGTCTTTTGGGAACCAGTAGTTAGCATAATGGCTATGTCGCTGGACTCCCACGTAGTCGACTGCGGTTCACGTCCCGGACCCAGTGGCTTAAAACTCACGCCGGGCGCATGTGCGTGCCCAAGATCCCAAGAGGGGAATGGAGGCAAAGGGAATGCGGTGTGACCATCCCCCTGGGGGGTGATTTCTCGCTTCCTGTCTCTATGTCTCTCTCTGTCTGTCTGGCGAGCGCACGCACCCTATAGTGAAAATCTCTCAAAAAAAAAGAAACCTGTCTCTTTTGCAAATGGGGTATCTCATTCTCAAAAAACAAATGATCAACTTAGCAAAAGGGTCTTGTTTGTTAAATAACATTTTCAACACAGTACAATTTATCACAATACATCGTTCCCTCTTAGTTTTTAAAAAATTTTATTTAATTCATTTTATTTGTCATTATTATTATTACTATCATTTTTCATTTGACCAGAGAGAGACAGAGAGAAAGGGAAAGTGAGAAAGCAAGCTGACAGGTGGACTTGAACTGCAGTCAGCCACATGAGAGTCCAGTGTCTTATCCACCGCACCACCTGTCAGCCCCCACTGGTCTATTACTTATAAATGTGGTCGAGTTGCTGGCATACGTGTGTGTGTGTGTGTGTGTGTGTGTGTGTGTGTGTATCTATATCAAATCTCATCTGAGCCACTTTCTATGTGTAGGTAAATCCACTTGCTAGTTTGGGGCCAAGGCTAGCCCTTGTACATACAAATGGGCCTCAGAATACTGCTCAAGAGTCAGAGAAACCAATTTTCAAATAAGGCTCTGTCACTTCCTTCCTATGAGACCTCAGGCAAATTATTAACCTAAGCCTCAAATTTCTTGTGTAAAAGATGAGAGTGTTAACAGTATTCGCCTTATAGGATTGCCTGAGAATTCAAAAAAATCAGCAATGGTGGGACTAAAAGGTAACTTGTCACTTTGTGGAACTTTAAAGCATTTCTACTACTATAAAATAAAATAAAAGGGTGTGGATACTTTTGTAAAAACGCTTGACTGAGAAGGCATGAGACACTGGGCTACAGTTACACCTCACCTATTGCTGGGCGTTTAATTCCGCTAAATACACATTCTTTCCAAGGAAAGGCTAGAATCCCCCAAACTAGTTGTCACACCACTTTGTGATGTATATAAGAACAGGCAGATCCTAAAGCTAACCTTTGGAACTGTCCTGCTTCCCAGATCCTGAAATGATCCCTCAAGACATCTTGTTAACTTGCTTGCACCAATCTAAATTCTTTTTTCTTCTCTTTTCTTTCTTCCCTTCCTTTTTTTTTTTTAATCGCCAGAAGGTTCATGCATTTGCCAGATGGAGACAGAGAAAGGCAGAAAGCACCCCACAAGGGTGTGTGGTCATGCCTTTTCCTCCAGTTCTCCATCCTGACGGAATTTTGGGCTATGTGGGATCCAGCTCCCTTAACCACTAGGAAACTGGGCCTGCCCTCACTCTAAATTCTTGATAAACAACTTCCATAATTCTCTTTTCTTCTCTATCCTTCCTCTTTTTCCCGTAAAAGTAACCGCCACCATTTAAGAGTGCTGGTTACAGATTTTTGGAGCCTTTGTCTCCTGAGGTAATCCTAAAACCTGACCTTGAATAAACTCTGCTTGTGTGACCAGCTCTGGTCAGACCTCTCTATTTCAGGTTGGCACTATACACATGTAATCACCACCAGCCCTCTTGGGACATCCCACATAAACCTATGATTTACGAAATTCTGAAAACCTGTAATTTAACAGTGGGTCTGCCATACAACCTCAACCCCCTAACCATCTGTCCAACCAAATCACATTCTAAAACTTGCCCCATATGGAAATTCTGGCACTGCTTCTGTGTATCACTTAGCACAATGTCTGGGACGTAGTGAGTAAAGGCTAGCAATCCTTATTACTGTTACCATCGTTCACTAGTTTACTAAGAGATTGTGTTTTCTTCTTCAGCGTGCATGGGTAAATTCATAAATGATGATAAAATCCACCCTTGCCTTTCCGGCAGCAGTTCAGATTCACCATCTTGTCTAGAAGTTCACTGAATTCCTGTCATGTATCTTAACTTTTTAATATTTACCAGTAGCCATTGGGTCATGTAGTCCTAACTTGCTTATTCTAAAAAAGGATATGAAACCATTGACTTTTGATATAAGAGGGGACTTCACAAAATTTGGAGAAATGGGACTGAAGTATTATTTGGGTGCAAAAAATGTTGAAATCCATACATACTGGGCCAGCAGGTGGTATGGTGGTTAACTAAGGTACTGGACTATCGCACAGCCAACCGTGGTTCAAATCCCAGACCTGGTGGCTTTGCTTTCTTATCCCCCCAATCAGCACATGAGCAAAATGCTCAACATTGCTACTCATTAGAGGGATGCAAATCAAAGTCATGAGATACTACTTCACACCCATTAAGAAAGCCATAAAATAATAAGTTGGTGAGGATATGCACTTTAGTAGGAATGTAAAATGTTGCAGCCACTATTAAAAATACCATAATTGTTCTTCAAAAAGTTAAAAAGTAAATGACCATACAATCTATTTCTGGATCTATGTCCAAAATATTTGAAAGCAGAATCTTGAAGGGACTATTTGTAAAAGGATCTTTTTACTTTTCTTTCTTTCTTTCTTTCTTTCTTTCTTTCTTTCTTTCTTTCTTTCTTTCTTTCTTTCTTTCAATTTGATGAGAGAGAAAGAGAGAGAAAGATAAAGTGAGAAATCAAGTTGCCAGGCCTGGGACTCCAACAGCAGTCGATTCTTACGACTACTCAGTGAGAGAGCAAGCTGGGTTGTAGTTCCCAGTTTTGAGGCGGGATCATCCCCTTACAGGGTACATGGCATTCCTGAAGCTTTCAGGGGCTGGGGTGGCCACCTGTTGCATGGCTATCCTGGCATCCTTAGAGATATTTGGCCCTCACCCTCATCATTTCTGTGAGTTGCCATCTCCTTCCTTGTGCACAAGATGCCTTCCAGGACCCTAGCAAGCTCTCTCCAGCAAGCTCCCTCCATCATTTCCTCTCTGAACTTTGGAGACTCGCTCAGGGACCAGAGGGTCTCCTGGCTGCCCTCTCAGGCTCTCCAGAAGCCTCAGAGTTGGTGTTCCAGCTCCCCCAGCAAATGGACACAATGGAAGTGTTACAGTATGAAGACTTCTTCTTTAAAAAAGAATTATTTAACTTTATCTATTTGTTTATTTTAATTTGACCAGAGAGGGACAGAGTGAGGAGGTGGGGGGGGTGAGAAAGCAAGCCACCAGGTAGGGGACTCAAACTGCAGTCAGCCATTTGGGAGTCCAGCGCTCTCAGCCACTGCGCCACCTGCCAACCCCCCGGTGTGAGGAGTTCTGACAAATACATACACCCATGTAGCCCATACCCTGTGAGGCATAGGGTGTTTCCATTACCCCAGAAAATTTCCCTTCCCAGTCAATATTCCCTTCCTGGAGGCAACTATTGTTTTAGTGTTTAGTTCATGAGAAATCTGAATTCTTCTCCTTTGGGGGTTGAGGCAAGTAGGGACATGGGAAGAGGTAGTTTTTTGCTGAGTATTCTTCCTAAACCATTATTTATGCCAGATTCTGAGGCCTGTTAATAAAAAAACAAAACAAAAACAAAGAGCTTCCTTTGTGTCTCCTTGTACTTTAGCTATGGCTTCCATTTCCCTGTGAGCAATGAAATTCAAGGTCTATTTTGAGAGAGGGTGAAGAAGAGTGACATGCTGAAGAAAGGGACATCCCATACACACACCACACACATTTCCTAGCTCAACCCGTCTCTGTCTCCACTGTTGGTAGTTTTTGTTTTTGTTTTAGTTTGTTCTGGGGCATGTGTGCTAAACAAAGAGGAAAAAAAAAAGGGAAAGTGAGAAAGCACCCCTGGGGGTTATGACCACCTGCAATCCCTTCTCCTCTGGGGATTTTGGGCATGCACGCACACATGCTCAGTGTGCTTTCAAGCCACCGGTTCTGGGACTTGAATTGCTCAGTTGGCCATGTGGGATCTAGCCACCCTAACTTCCCTGCCATCTGCTGGCCCCCACCATTGTTGCAGTTTTTCCCAAACTACTAATGATGCAAATTCTCTAAGCCTCTGATCTCTCACTTGTGGCTCAGTCAATAAACTCAGGTAAAAGGTGGTCATAACACTAACATGGTATCCCGTCCTCCAGGAGTTTACCACTGGGTGGGGGAGACTGTCATGGTACCGCTCATTTAAGTCCACTCTACATGGATGCTCTTCCTGTGTTGTCTTTCTTATGGTTGGAACCAACAACTACCCATCAACAACTCCAGACACTGCACACCTTCCTCTCTCCGGTTTCAACAAGTCCCCCATGCCTGGCACCAATCAGTCAGCAACTCACCTGATTTTCCCTCAAAGGATTTCTCAAATGCATCCCTCTTCTCCATCCTAGTTGCCCTAAGCCTAGCTCAGGTCACTCTCAGCCCTCTTCCGGATCATGGCCTTCAGTCACTGCAGCATCTGTCTCAAATGCCAGTCGGACCCTGTCAATTCTGGAGAGTGTTCACAGTTCTTACTGTCACAATCCAGAGTCCCCTCATCTGACCCCACTCACCTGAAGCTTTAGTTCCCATTGCCACCATCCTGTTCTGCTCAGGCAAGCCCACCCTCTCCCCTGGCTGTGCCCCTCAGCCTGCCTGTGTTTACGAATGAATGAATAACGATCCCTTTTCTCCTCCTCACCCGCTATGTCCATAACCAGTTAAACAATTCCCTCCCGGTAGCCTGCCCTGCACTGATCCTCCAGCGTCTCAGGGAAGCCTGGACTCTTTGACTTCCATCTCTCTTTTTTCTCCCCTTCCTCTTCATGAATAGTTTTGGTTTTGTTTTGTTTTTTAGTTTGCTATAAGGCACATGCACTCTCTGGAGAGAGACAGAGAAAGTGAGAAATCACTCCCCACAAACACATGGGGGATGGCCACACTACAATCCCTTCTCCTCCACTCTTCTCTCAGGACTTTGGGCACACACACATGTGCCTGGAGTGTTTTTGAAACCACAGTGTCCGGACTCGAACTGTGCAGTTGACCATGTGGGATCCAGTCACTATAACCACCATGCCATCCACTGGCCCTGTTTGTTTTTCTGTGAAACATCTATCTGATTCACTTCTTCCTCCCCATTCTCTGTTGCTGCTTCCTGGTCTGGCCGTCATTCCTTCAGACAAGATGATCACAGCGGTGCCTGAATGGTTGCCCTGACTTCACTACCTTACTCTTTTGGGGTCGTGAGGTTTCCATGCATTTTGACTTAATGTTCACAAAAAACCATGAGCTAGATATTATTACTTGAGTTGTATAAATAGATAAGGAACTGGAAGATAGAGCCTAGGCTCATACGGGGTTTATCTGGCTCTGAGAGATCTGCTGACTCCAAAAAGACTGATGACCTTAGGTAAATCACTTAACCTCCTAGAGCATCAGATTCCTCATTCATAAAAAGGGGTATAATAAAAATAACAGTAATCACCTCATTGGGAGAACATGTGAGATGACACTTAGCACCTTCCTCATTCCAGTGCATCCCTCCTCTCCATCCTAGGTGCCAGAGCCTAGCTCCAGACACTCTCAGCCCTTCTCTGGACCTGACCTCCCTGACCACCTTATCATCTGTTTCAAATCCCAATTCCTCAGTCCCCAAGATCTATGGGGGAAATGCCCACAGTTCTTAACATCACAAACCAGGGCCCCATAATCTGACCCATAAGTAAATATGCAACCATTATCAGCCACTAAAGTCCACACCTCCTGTCCACACACTCTATAGCATACCCAGCACATGAGCAGGCTCATTGCCCTGGCCCACGTGCTGTTGGGAAGAGCTCTTGAACCATAGCTAACAGGAAGATATCATATCTAGCCCCCCGCTTTGCCCCTCAAAGCTGGTCTCTCCTGGGAAGGCACCATATGCTGTATGATAAAATGACCTCACGTGGTCCTACACAGAATGTACACCAGATGAAAATACACCCTGTCTGGTGGACAATGCACAGAACCTGCAACTTCGCCCAGTCCTTGGCGCGTGACCATAGGAACTCTTGAAACCTCTCTGAATTTACTCATTTATGAAATGGAAATAATAGTATTTTCCCTACGATGAAATGGAAATAGTAGTATGTTCCCTACAAGAATATTGAGATGATGCCTATACAACCTTGAGCACACTGCCCGACTCACAGTTAAGGAATTGTGTCACATTATCACAACCGGTTACCATGTATAAGTGAGCTTTAGTGTAAGTTAAGGTGAGATGGATTTATAAATCACATTCGCATGTTACCAAAACTAAGTATTAAAAGCAGAGGAAACGTAAAAAGATTATGCAAATCAGGTGCAAGTACCGCTCACCCAAAACGGTGACTACCTTCCTCAGAGGGTACTGGGAGCTCCTGCAGGGAGCTAGAGGCAGAGGCGGGAGAAGCCTGTCCCACCTCCGCCACTCGAGCCCCGCCCCCAGGGCTGCATGACGTATGCCCAGGCCCGGCCGACGAGGGGCGGGGCCCCGCTCACGTGGGCGCGGGTGCGGAAGTTGTGCCACGGGACGCGTTCGTGATTGGCTGCTTCTCAGAGTCTGGGGGCGGGGTCAGGCCGACGGACGCGCCAGGAGGAGGCGGGGGAGGAGGCTGCAGTGGCTCTGGAGTCTGGGATTCGGCCCGCGGAGCCGATCGAGTGCTGGGCCAGTAGCCATCCGGTGCATCCCGGCTTGTGCCCGCACCCGGCTACTCGCGGTTCCCCGGGCCGGCGCAGGCGGCTGCGGGAGGCCGATAGGGTGGGCGGAGGGAGGCCAGGAGGGCGCGGGCGCCCTTTGCGCGGAGTAGACGGAGGCGGCGGGGGGCCGGGACGCCATGTCCATGGAGGACCCCTTCTTTGTGGTGAAAGGGTGAGTGTCGGTCGATGACTCCGTTGCAGAAGGCGGTGGCCGTGCTGCCTGCCTACAGCTCCCGGGTCTCCTCGCTGTAGGGGGTGGGGAGACAAGTTTAGGGTAGGGAGGAGATGGAGGGGGCACGACGGGCTTAGCTTTGAGGCCGATGACCAAGCATCCGGAGACGTCTCCTCAATCCTACCTGGACTGTGCAACCCGTGTCCTCCACCAGTCCCTTGGGGAGGGGGTCCCGTTTCAGAGTGGGCATTGCAGCATAACTTATTTGGGGGCCTAGGGGTCCAGTGACTCCGCAGGTGGGAAAGGAGCAGCGGTCCTAGGCCCAAACTAGGGGTCCAGGCGAGCAGGGACCCTGCTTCAGAGGGAAAACACCATCTGGGCAGGAAAGGGAAATGGCCCTCCTGAGCTTTGTAGTTGGCGTGGACGGGGTGAGCTTCATTGTCCATTGAGTTTGGAGCACTCGGCCGCAGACGGGAAAGCCCACAACGTGCCCAGAGGTGTCGGAGCAGGTTTGCGGGGAGGGACGTGGGGGAGCAGGTACCGGAAGACAACTCTGTTTGGTGGGGGAGTCTTCACTGAGAGTCCTGCGAGGACAGGAAAGCAATCGTTCATACTCAGAGATGATATTGGGGAGAAAAACAAAATGAAACCAGCCAAGCCAAACTTTCCTCAGCCTTCTATTAGCAACTGGGATTTTCCCACAGTGCTAAAGGAAATGAGTGTTTCTTTTTAACTCTTTGATTTCATCCAGGCTATTTGACAGCTTCCCCCTTTTCTAATTTCTGCCTTTCAGAATGGAGCTGTCTTATTTTTCCTTAGGAGCTGCCCTGACTCCATCTTTGATTGCTCGATGTTTATTTGGAGATGGGAGCTTCAGTTGCAATTTGCTGTATCTACTTGGTAGCCTTTAAACAAAATGCAAAAGATCAGTCCTGATGCCCTAACATTTCTAATACCTTGTCAGTTTTATGTTTTAAATGTCACACAAACATCAGATAATCTGAGAACTACGAAATTCCCAGAAGTTCAGTACTAATAATCATAGTGTCCCTTGCTTTTAGCTACTTGCTATCAGCCTCCTATTTCTGTAGTGGTGAAAACTGACTACTTGTATAGGCGTTTGTTGGCTTAAGCGTTCTCAGGACGTTTAAATAGCACTTGAAGGGAAATCCTTCATTATTGCTTCTTTTCATTGCTCTGGAGAGGTTCTTCATCACATTCCTTTAATTTAGATGGGGAAATGCTAACTTGTAGATTTACCAGTAATATGTGGCTCCCTACTTGGAAAATGTGTTGTTAGAAGGATTGATTTAGGAGTTACTTTTTAAAATTTAATGCTATGTGTTTTCCCCTTGGATAAAAGTCTGTACCATGCAGCTTATGATACAAAGTTTATGTCTGGCTACAGAGATTGGAGATAATCAGGATTTTTTTGTTTGCTTGACTTATAAAAAAAATTATTATTCTATTTAATTTTATTTACTTATTTTAATTTGACCAGAGTGGGACATAGGGAGAGAAGGGGAAGATGAGAAAGCAAGCGCCAGGTCTAGGACTTGAACCATTGTTGACCATGTGGGAGTCTAGCACCCTTAACCATCACACCATCTTCCATCCCATGCTTGACTTTTAGTGGAACCTGTGAAAACTCTAAATTGCTTTGCCACTTGGCATTTTTTTTTTTCCTTCCTGATAGTACATAGTACAATTTTCCAGTGCTTGCTCACTGATTAGTTATCATTGGTTTATTGGAACATTGGCCTGGAGTTGTGATTGACTTTTTACATCATTGTTGCTCAGATCATTAAGATGCCTAAAAGAAAAAAGATTCTCAGGACCAGCAGATGGCATAGTGACTACATCACTGGACTCCCATGTAGTCAACCATGGTTGGAGTCCCGGACCCGGTGGCTTAAACTCATACTGGGCACATGTTCGTGCGTGCCCAAGATCCCAAGAGGAGAATGGAGGAGAAGGGGGTTGCAGCGTGGTCCATCCCCCCCGGGGGGTGATTTCTTGCTTTTTGTCTCTCTCTCTCTTTCTGGTGAGTGCATGCGTCCTATAGCAAAAGCCTCCCCCCCCAAAAAAAAAAAAAAGATTCTCAAGACCTTCTGCTATGGAGAGTCACTGTGGGTAGCACCAGATGCTTGTGGGAGAGCATATTTGGGGAACCATGTACCTCCAGTTATTAGAAGTATTGAAAAATGTGTCATGCAGTGTGGAAAATTTTAATGTAACCAAGGAGTTTCTAGTCTACAGTGAGAAACAAACCACCCCAAAATTAAATGGAAATGACAGATGGTAAATAAGTGCTGAAATGGATGCCCCAGGAGTTTAGAGAAAAGCAGCTCCTTAGGAATAGTTATGATGGAAGAAACTTTTGGAGATAGTATTGGGTTGTCAGAAAAGTCATGATGTATTTTTCTACGGTTTTCTATGCAGAAATGCATCATGAGTTTTTCCAATGGCCCAACAGTAGGTGTTGAATTAGATTTTGAACGTGGGCAGAATTGAGGTAATTAAGGCCTTACTCTTCCCTGGGCACTTTTCAGGAAGTCTCTTCATTGGCCTTCCTGCTGCCAGTGTCCTTCCTTTTTCATTCTGCCCTGTGTCTGTTGGGTCAGCGCTGTCCAATAGAAATACAGTGCAGTCCATGTATGTTGTCTTCATTTTTTAGTAGCCATATTAAAAAGGTTTAAAGAGGGGCCAGTAGGTGGCACGGTGGTTAAGGCTTTGGACTCCCACGTGGCTGACCATGGTTGAAGTCTCAGACTCGGTGACTTGTAACTCATGCCAGGCACGTATGCATGTGTGCCCAAAATCCCAAGAAGAGAAGGGATCGTAGCATCATCTCTGGGAGTTATTTATCACGTTCCCTCTCACTGTCTAGCTTTCCCTCTCTCTGGGGAGCATATGCATTCTTATAGCAAAAAAAAACAAAACCAAAAACAAAAAAACCTTTAAAACGTAGAAAGAAACTGGTGAAATTAATGTTAGTATCTTTAATATAGTCAAAATGTTATTTCAACATTTGATTAATATAAAGGTGATTAATGAGATGTACTTATTTTGTACTAGTTGTTTGAAATCTGCTACGTATTTTAGGCTTACAGCACATTTAAATTTGAATGTGAAATTTTCATCAGAAATTCATGATCTGTATTTAGAATTTATTAAACTCACAGTTGAAAAGTAAATTCACACACCCTTCTCGTTCCAAACATACATAAAAGTTTTCTAGAACTGAATTGCAGATCAGTTTCCCATTTGAACTAATTGAAAAGTGAAAATATGGGTCTGGCAGGTGGTGTGGTGGTTGAGGTACTGGACCCCCACATGGCCAACCATGGTTCGAGTCCCGGACTAGTGGCTTGCTTTCTCACTTTCCTTCTCTCTCTCTCTGGTCAAATTGAAAAATAATGATAAATACAATTTTTTAAAGAATTATTTTATTTAGCTTTATTTATTTATTTATTTTAATTTGACCAGAGAGGGACAGAGTGAGAGCTAGCGAGAGAGGGAGGGAAAGTGAGAAGGCAAGTCACCAGGTCTGGGACTTGAACCATGGTCAGCCATGTGGGAATCCAGTGTCCTTAACCACTATGTCACCTGCTGACCCCATAATAAATACAATTTTTAAAAAAATGAAAATATAGCTCCTCGGTCACACTAAATACTGTGTGAGTCAGTAGTTATGAGTGCTTCTGTATGGAACAATGCAATGTGGCCTTTCAGTATCCCAAGGAGGCATTTTCTGCTTAGTGTCACGTAATGGCAGCTGGCCGGCCACAGAATGAAGTGCAGAACTTCATGACCTTTCTGATCCCACCCTTTCTCTAGCTTCTACTTGCCCTGCCCACCCTCAGCCTCTGGGCTGCAGCAGTGCCAGGCTCGGTATGGTGACTGACCACAGTCCTGGGTGCTCTGACTTGTGCACCCACTCGACCTGCTTCACCCACTCAGCTCTCAGGGCTCTGTGTAAGCACCTCATTGCTGCCAGGAAGTGCCTCTCTTGGCACCTGTAACCCATGATTGCACCTCTTCCTCTGGCTGTCTTTATTAGACGTGAGCTCTGAGGGTTCGGACTGCGTTTTTCCTGTATTTCCAGCCTAGCACCTTGAGTAAGTAGTAGAAACATTGAACAGACACCCAGTGTGGTGAAGGAGGTTCTTCGGGGGTGGGAACTCCTCCAGCAGAGACCCTGAGGTGGGCAGCCTGTGTTTGGGAATCGTCGGGAGGGCAGCCCAGGCGGAGGGAGCAGCTGGTTTGGGGTGTAGTAATGGCAGTATTTAAGGGATGCGTCTCCTGCTCAGGCATTGTCTGCTAAGTAAGCACTTTCTTCTTATTTTCCTTCATAAGAGTAGCCAAGTGATGTGGCACTTGCCGCATTTTAGAGATGAGGTGTAGAGGGGTTAAGTTAGTTATCTAGGGTTGCACAGCTTGTAAGTGGTGGAGCCAGGGTTCAAATTTGAACAGCCCGATTCCACTCGTACTAGTAATAGTTCCTATGCAGTGCAAACTGTGTTAGTCTCAAGAGAATCTCATCTTGAGGCCATGAGAGATTTTATTTTTGAAGGATGATTACTTTTATTTATTGTTATTATTATTTTTTTCTTATTGGGTGCGTGCACTCGCCAGAAAGACAGAGATAGAGAGACAGAAAGTGAGAAATCACCCTCCAGAGGGGATGGCCACGCCTCAATTCCTTCTCCTCCATTCTCCTCTCGGGATCTTGGGCACACACGCACATGCGCCCAGCGTGAGTTTAGGCCACCAGGTCCGGGACTTGAATCGCGGTCAACTGCATGGGAGTCCAGCGACATAGCCATTACGCTAACTGCTGATCCCAATTTATTGTTATTATTTTTTAAATTTGCTATCGGGCACAAGCACTCACCAGGGAGTAAGAGAGAAAAGGAATGTGAGAAGGTAAGCCACCAGGTCCAGGACTCAAACTGTGGTCAGCCCCGTGAAAGTCCAGTGCCTTAACCACCACACCACCAGCAGACCCTCATAAGAGATTTTTAAAGTAGAGAAATGACAGGAAATTAGGGCTTTACGAAAATCAATTTGGTTGTGATGTTAGATGCATTAGCGTGAGGAAAAATGTAAAAAGAGACTAGTTAGAAAACTTGTCATTTCTTTTTTTGGCCAGAGGCTGCAGATCCTTGACAGAGTCATAGGGAGAAAGCATCCCCCAGTGGAGTGTGGTCATGCCACAATCTCTCTTGATTTCTCCCTCCTGGGATTTCAAGGACTGTTTTCCAAGCCTCTGAGACAGGGGTTTAAACTGTGGTTGGCCATGTGGGATCTGGCTCCCTTAACCACTAGGTTATGGGGCTGTTGTTGCAACATTACACGCTGTAATTGTAACATGCAGTGATTCATGCCTGAGTGTTTGAGTCTCCTTTTGTGAGATTTCAGCATTGTTGACATCTTGTACAGAGCCAAATTCCAAACTGGGATGACTTTTTAAAAATCCTTATGATGTAGATATTATCATCATCATTTTACAGGGAGGAAAAAGAAACTTAGAAAGTAAAAAAAAATATTTTCCAGGTTTATAAGTAGAAAGGTCAGGATTTGTGTATGTGTGTGTATTACTATTATTGTTACTGCTTGCTTATTTATTTTGGGCAGGGTCTCACTGTGTCACAGTCCTGCCTCAGCTACTCAACTGAGACTAGAGGTGTGCACCTCCATACCTGGCTCTATGTGTCCTATTATTATTAATCATTTTAGAAATTGGGATTATACTTTATATGACTGATTTTTTTTTTTTATCAGTATTTTCTTGTATCCTTGCTTCAGAGGGAAGGGTCTTTTTTTTGTTTTTTAAATTGCTGGAGGGATTATATACTAACCAGAGAGAGGAGAGACAGAGAGAAAAAAAGACCCCCCCCCAGTGGGGTACAATCACACTTCATTTCCTTCTTCCTTTCTTCATCCCGTTGAGATTTGGGGTATGTTTGATCTTTTAAGCCGCAGAGGTCAGGCCATATGGGACCCAGCTCCCTTAACCACTAGATTATGGAACTGGCCTGGGAGAGGTCGGTTAATGACCGGATTGTGAATTGCCATGTAAATGGAATATAATTCACCTCCAAAACAGGCATTTATAATGTTGCCAGTTTTCCACTCTTACAGCTAATATAATGGTGAGCTTCCTTGTCCTGGTTGCTGCTTCTGATCATTTTCATGGCTTGTATTCCTGTAATGTAATTGCTCACTCAGCAGGCATGCACAGCGAGGCCTTTGATGCTTGTTACAAAATTGCCCTCCAGAATTTTGGCCCCTGACTTTCCCCTTGAAGCGTTGGAGGGGCCCACTTCCCTCCATCTTTTGCCAGTTCAGTGGACCCTTAGTATCATCCAGAGATTGTTTCCAAGCCCCCCACAGATACCAAAATCCAGGGCCACAGAAGTCCCTTATATGTGATGGTGTAGTATTTTTATCACTTAGGCACATCCTCCAATGTCCGAATATACTTTAAGTCATTTGTAGATTACTCGTAATACCTAATGCAATGTACAATGCTGCATGAATAGTCATTGTGCTGCATTGTTTAGGGAATAATGGCAGGAAAAAAGGTCTGTATGTGTTCGTACAGAAGAGACCGTCGCAGCCCTAAGTAGCCACACGTCAGGTACAGTAGGCATGAGGCATCGCAGTTGCAGGATCTCTAGTTGCAGAACCCACAGGGATGGAGGGCCAACCACTGCGTTCACATTTTAAGAAATCTTTACTGATTTGCTGGGTGAACAATATGTTTGAATGTTTGAATCTTCATCATCTTTGTATGTAGTAGGGCCTTACTTATTGTTTGATGAATGAACCCCTCTGGAGTTTTTGGTTCTGCGGGGTTTTTTTCCCATGCTTGTTGACAGGCTTTTTGAATTAGTCTCATTTTAGATTTTACTGTTTCCGTGTGGACAGGCCACTAAGAAAACCACGTAACTGAGCGTGTTAAGATAAGAGCGTGAGTGCTGTGGCTCTTTAAGATTGTGCTCCTTTGAAGGTTTTCTGTTTCCGACAAGAGTAGTTTTATTTCCAAGACTTGGCCATGGGCTGGTGTTGAACTCAGGACATTAGTAACAGGTAAGTGAGATGGTATGGATACTGTATTCCCTAACCTTCCCTTGCCTGTGTATCTGGCGTTGTTCACACTAGCTTATGAGGTCCTCAAGGAGAGGCATAGGACATTATTTTCAGTGCCATGAAAACTGTTTATTGGTATATTCCCTGTGGGGGGAAAAAAAATGAATCCTTGTTTTCAGAGTTAATTTTGGTCCAGTAAAATTGGATGTAAATCAGAATTTCGTTTAGTACTTTTAAAAAGCCAGAATTAAATGTTTCATTGTAAAATCAGCTTTGCAAACATGTGTTGTCAGTGTTGAGTACCTAATATTATATTTGGCTCTAGCTTGGAAAACACTACATTAGATACATGAAAGTGTGTGTGTGTGAGAGATTTTGGAACAGAGTAGAGATGCTGTGAAGATTGAGGAGACCTACTGTGGGAACGTTGGTCAAGGATACTTTAATAAAACAAGGAGGGCCTCAGTCTGGGCCTTAAAGGAAATGTCTGCTTTTCATCTGCAGAGGTCTGGGGGCACTCCTAGGCTGGGGATAGAGCCCAGCAGAAGTCTAGAATCAGGAGTGGGAAGGGTAAGAGTGAGAAGAAGGCCTGCCAGTGGAAGCAGAATTTGTAGTGAGAAGTCAGGCTGCATGTTAAAGTTGTCCATGTGGCAGTGGAAGGAAGCATGGGAGAGGGGGCTTGAATACCCACCTGAGGAGTTTAGATTTAATCTGATTCCTATCATAAATTCTTTTTTTTTAATATTTAACTTTTATATATTCATTCATTTATTTTAATTTGACCAAAGAGAGACACAGAGAAAGAGAGGGAAAGTGAGAAAGTGAGAAAACAAGCCTCCAGGTCTGGGACTCGAACTGTGGTCAGTTATATGGGAGTGTCCAGCACCTTAACCACCAAGCCACCTATTGGCCCTGCTATCATAAATTCTTAACAAGAGGTAGTTTTAAAACTAGCAGTTACTATTCACTTTCTTACAGTCAGTTCTCTCTCTCTCTTTTTTTTTTTAGAATTTTTTTTTGGCTATAGGATGTGTGCACTTGCCAGAAAGACAGAGACAGAAAGTGAGAAATACCCCAGGGGGAATGACCACACCGCAATCCCTTCTCCTCCATTCTCCTCTTGGGATCTTGGGCACACACGCACATGCGCCCAGTGTGAGTTTAAGCCACGGGGTCCGGAACTCGAACCATGGTCGACTACATGGGAGTCCAGTGACATAGCCATTATGCCAACTGCTGGTCCCGTTACTGTCAATTCTTAAGGGCCCAAACCCAGGCCTTCTATTTCATAAAGGTAATAAATTTGGGGTCAGCAGGTGGCATGTAGGTTAAGGCTCCGGATCCCACATGACTGACTTTGCAGTTCAAGTCCCAGACCTGGCCGCTTGAAAATGACACTGGGTGCGTGGTGTGTGAGCATGCGTGGTCACTACCCTGAGAGAATGGAGGAGAAGGGATTACAGTGTGGTCATTCTCCTCCCCAGGGAAGTGATTTCTTGTTTTCCCTCTAGCTCTCTCTTTCACTGTCTCTCTTTGGCAAGTACATACATCCTATATCAAAATGAAAAAAAGAAAGGAAAAAGGAAATAGATTTGCCTAGAAGCCCTGTAGAAATGGGATTAAACGGCTCTTGGTGGTAGAAAGTATCTCATAAGTAGGGTCAGAAGAGCTCGAGGCTAGTGGCCAAGTTGCCCTAGGTCTCTTGTTTGTACAGAGTGCAGACGAGGTTATCTTGAAAGCTCCTTCCAGGTCTAAAAATCAGAGATTGTACAAGGTGAGAAGGAGGAGGAGAAGTCAGAGATGACCCTGTCCAGACAAGTTTCAAAACTAAGAATATAGTGGTGCTGTTGGCGAAAATGAGGAAGTGAGGGAAGCAGATTTTTCTTTTGTTTTTGTTTGTTTGAATACTGGTTTTTCTCGTAGGGAGGATATGATTAGTTTGGTTTAGGCAAATGAAATGATCTAGGCAGCTAAAATAGAGGAATCAATCTGGGGTGAGCAGTTAGGGCTGGAAATGCAGCTCTCACTCTCAACCTGAGTGCTAGAGAAATGCTGGGGTCAGGTGGAGGAGGAGGGAAGAGATAACTGGTTAAAAAACAAAAAAAACCAAAACACTAGAACAGCACACTATCACAGAGACAAAGGAAGTGAGAGTTTCAAGACAGCCGACAACGATGGGCTGTCATGTCAGACACACCAAAAATGAGGACACGTTCAGTTCACTCATGACCCTGAGCTGCAGTGCCATTGGTGACAGTCATTCTATCCTGGGGAGTCGTGGAAGCGGCAGTAGATTGGGGTCAAAAGTCGTACGTTTCTGTAGGTAACTGAGTAAAAGCAAAGTGGGTGTTTTATTTTATTTATCTATTTACTTTTTTCACAAGAGTAATTACAAAAGATAGCACAATATGGTTACATTTGAAAATGGCAGTGAAGGGCAGGTGTGTTTTTCCCAAGTACAAACAGAAGATGTGAGTGTAGAAGTCAAGCCGTACAATAAGCCTCTCTTTTATCCGAGAAATTGGTGGTGGAACCTGGTTTGTGGGGTAGGGGGAGGAGGGTGATCTGGTTGCAGATGCTCACACAAACTGGGGTTCTGAGGTTTTGTTACTGGCATAGAATCTATCTGCTTTTACTTGGTCCTTTTGGTATATTGATGAAACAGGACCCCTCTGTTAAGACTCTTGGAGAGTGGTTGCTGTCCCAGATAGAGCTGTTTTGGCAGGTTGTATTTCTCCAAAGATGGCTGTACCAGTACATGTTTGCTTTTCTTAAATTGTGAAACTGGCATTATGTCAAGCTGGAGTCCGTGGTCCATTCCCTTGCAACTGGGCAGAGCTTCTTGACTGCCTTGACCAACAGAATGAGGCAAAAATGACACCATTTGACTCCCAAATTTAAGTCACAAAGCACAATCCATACAGCGTATCGCTGGGTCTTTCTACCTTGGAACACAACCCTACATTGCCCTGACCTAACGTGAGAAATTCAGCTCCACGGAAGCCATTCTGCTGGAGAGATCAAGCAGACAAACTGGGGAGATAGACAGATCCTACTGAGACCCCACTCTTAGAGCCCCAGCCCACCTAGTCTTGCAGCTGAGGCCTCAGACATTGTGGAACAGGAGCAAGCCATCCATGCTGTGTGTAATTCTGCACCCGCAGAATCCATGGATATAATAAGTGGTTTTACACCACTGAATTTTGGGATAAGTGTTACCCAGCCTTAGTAACTGTAACATGCCACTTCAGAGTGTTCTTAGTCCATTTTTGTGTGTGTGTTGCTAATAGAAGTACCTTTGACTGGGTGCTTTATTTAAAAAAAAGGGTGTTTTATGAACTAGAAAGTTCAAAGGTATATTCCTGGCATCAAGGTGACCTTCAGTGTGGCTGACAGAAGCAGAGGTGGCAGGCACATGCAGAGAGAGACAGCTAGAGGAGGCTCTCTTTTCTAGCATTCCTTTTCAAGATCTAGAACCAGAACTCACTGGGTCTTTGAGACATCATTAATCTTTTCACAAAAGAAGCTTGCCCTCGTGGTGCAGCACCATGATCCTGTCACCTTCCTCTATGCCTTTACATCTCCCAACCTCAGATTCCAAAACAGGAAGCCTTGGGAGGCAGACCACCATCCCAACCATAACAAGAGTCTATGAGCATGGTCAGAGAGGAAAGAACACACAGGATCCTGTAGGTTTACAGCTACAGTGATCGTACAGTTTGTTGACACAACCGAATGACCTGTTGGAAAACAAAGCTCCCTAATGGTCGAGATTCTCTTCCTCCCATCTTACTTGTCAAACTCAGTAAGATCCAAGTGAGAAAACTTTGCATATCGATATCTGGATATATTACCTGTAGCCCAAGAGATTGGGAGGGGTAGTCAGCCCTTCATCATGGTGGAACAGACTAGAAAACTGCAAGGAAGAGGTTCAGCTGTCAATGGCAGAGGGTCATTGCTGGGCTCGCCTCTAAAACAAATAAGCTTAGTCCTGCCAGCATCTACTTTTTTTGTTTAAAATTTATTTCCTCCATTTGAGAGAGAGACAAGCACCCCCAGTAGGACCTTCACACCATATCCCCCCAGTCTCAGCTTCCCTTGTTCATGGGAGCATGTGCTCAAAGTGCTCGGGGACATCCTGAAATGCAGACCCAGGACTTTTCCCATGTGGGTTCAGTTCCACCATTTAGCACCACCTGGCCCCAACATCAACTTTTTATTGGTAAGGAATGGGAGAATCTGATTTTGAAGGCTTAGATGGTTTTATTTTCCCCAAAAAGACATATTCTTCAAAGATATGGACTGTATTTCATTTCTAACAGTTACTGGAAAAGAAGCTCTTACAAGCAGTTTCATGGACATTGTGATGGAGTATGGCCAAGGATCTATGTTCTGGTGTTCGTGGGGAGTTCAGGCTTTGAGGACTTGATGGGTGCCATAATTTTAATGGGCTGTTTGTGGACAAGACCCTCATCCCTGGTGTTACCAATGCTCTGGCTCTTTATCATGAAATGCTTCCTGTGTAAGAGAAGACTGTCTTTTTTTTAAAGAATTATTTAATTTTTATTTATCATTATTTTAAAATTTGCCACAGGGCACATGCACTCACCAGAGAGAGAGACAGAGAGAAAGAAAGAAAGAAAGAAGGGGGAAAAGCAAGCCACTAGGTCTGGGACTCGAACCGCTGTTGGCCATGTTGGAGTCCAGTGCCTTAATCACCACACCATCTGCTGGTCACAAGATGAGACTGTCTTTGGAACCATATGCAGCAGATAGCAGACGACCTGCTTGACTCAAGCACTTAAAAAAAGGCAGGACCAGCAGATGGAGTAATGGTTAGGTCACCGGACTCCCGCATGGCTGACTGCGGTTTGAGTCTTGGACTCCGTGGCTTAAAACTCATGCTATGTGTGTGTGTGTGTGCGTGCATCCAAAATTCTGAGAGGTGAATGGAAGAGAAGGGATTGCAGTGTGACCATCCCCCAGGGGGGTGGATGGGCATGATTTCTCACTTGCTCTATTTGTTTCTCTAGAGAGCACATGCGGCCTATAGTAAAAATCTCTCTCTCTAGGGAAAAAAAGGGCTTCTGTGGGTCAGTAGCTAAAGTGATAATTCCTAGGAAAGTAATTAGCACATTCTCAGTGAAATGGTGCTAGATGTGATTCCTGAAGCTGTGGGTGAGCAGTTTGTTATCTACCAAGAAGCTTGCAAAGCCAAAGATCTCCAAAAATTCAAGGTGTACCTGCTTCCTCAGGGAAAACTCTGAGCATCAGACTAGTCATTCCTATTATGTAGTTGGAAGAAAACAAGAAAATAGCTAAGCCGGACTACAAGAGCAAGAGCCGGTAATTTGTAATTGTAACTTTTCTGGAGACCACAGACAAAAACGGATTGCTGTTGCTCAAGGAGTCGGCGGCCGCTCACAGAGCGAAGTGCTCGTGCCCGATGCTGGGTGTGCATTTGCCGGTAGTGCCTGACTAGCCAACTGACTAGCCCCAGGGCTCTTGCCTTTCTTGAGAAAGTACTGTGAAGCAAAGTAACTGTATTTCTTTACCTTTATTCCTTCTATGAGGGAGAGGCACCCCCAACAGGGTCTTCACTGCAGTTGGACCCTAGTGTCAGCCAGAATGGATCATGGGCACATGTGTGCCCAGAAAGCTCAGGGAGGCCCTAGGACATGAACCTGGGACCTTCCTGTGTGGGTCCGGTTGCATTACCACTGCACCACTGCCTGGCCCCTGTGTGAAGAAAAGGAGATGGGCTCTGCCTTTGTGAAAAGTCATACAAACCTCAAACAGATGACAGGACTGTATACTACTCTGCTTTGTGCATTGCTTTTCTTAGAACTCCAAGTGATCCTCAGTATTTAGTACTGGGTACTTCCAAGTGGTTCTGAATGGAGAAGGTTATCTCAGTGGTTAGTATCAGGTGCGTCTTACAGTTGAAACTGTTCTGAAATTCCCAGTGCTTTAGAAAATCCTGGTTACCATTAATATTTAGCTTAACATAGAACTTGTTTGTGGCCAAGATTGCATTCTCCTCCTCATTTATGCCTTTTTTTATTTTTCAGGCTAATGCTCAGCTAAAATAATCTTGGAAGAAAGTTAGAGATGTTTTATGCTTTGAGAGACCTTTTTGGCTGTACGAAGATAGGATTCTTGGGGCTGGCAGGTGGCATAGTGGATAAACTACTGGATTCTTACTTGGCCGACCATAGTTCAAGTCCTGGACCTGGCAGCTTGTTTTCTTACTTTCTCTCCCTCTCCCTCTCTGTCTCTGTCTCTCTGGTCAAATTTAAAAAATAAAATAGAAAATTAATTAAAAATAATTCTTAAAAATGTGTAGGATTCTTTTTCTTTCTTTCTTGTTTTTTTGGAGAGGTTTTTGCTATAGGGCGATGCGCTCGCCAGAAAGAGAGTAACAGAGAGACAGAAAGCGAGAAATCACCCCCTGGGGGATGGCTGCGCTGCAATCCCTTCTCCTCCATTCTCCTCTCAGGATCTTGGGCACGCACGCACACGCACCCAGTGTGAGTTTAAGCCACCAGGTCTGGGACTTGTACCGCGGTGGGCTACATGTGAGTCCAGCAACATAGCCATTACACTAACTGCTGGTCCCTAGTTCTTGCATGCTTAAGGATTTCTTGATTTCACACTCTGTACTATTGTATTGTTGGAAAAGTCATGACGCATTTTTGCATAGAGAAACAAACACGTCATGACTTTTCCGATGCCCCAGTAGACTCCACCCCCCACAATACCAGTCTGAGTATCGATGCCTTTGGACATTACAGTTCCGAGAGTGTGGTCTGTGGATCACAAGGGGTGCCAGAGATCCTTTCACGGAAGGATCTGTCGACTCAGAACGTTTCGGAATGATATGCAGATGTTATTTGCCTTTTTTACTGTGTTGACATTTGCACAAATAGTGTAAAAGCTGTAGTGTGCAAAACTCTTGAGCTTTACATAAATCAAGGTGGTGGTGTGCCACTGTGGTCGTAGTTGTGTTCTTCGCCAGCCTGTACTCACAGTGAAGAAGAAAAACAGCTACACTCCCCTAAGAATATTCTACGTGAGACAATAAAAATTAATTTTATAAAATCATGACTCTGTAATACGCTTCTTCATTCTTCTTAGGTTATAATTTATAATAAAATTTGCTCTTTTTAAGGGTTTCCATTTAAGCAGTTTGATAAATTCATATAATCGTGTAATCACCACCTCCATAATAAGGCCCATCACCCCAGAGGTATTCCTGTGTCCTATCTCTGTGCCCCGCACCTGATGACCACTGACCTCTCCCTATAGTTTTGCCATTTCCAGAATGTCGTATCTATGGAATCTTACAGGATGTGGACTTCCGAGTCACACTTTTTTCACTTAGCATATTGCATTGAGGTTTGTCCATGTGGCAAGTATCAGCACCGTGTTCCTTTTTATTGCTGAGTAGTAGTCTGTTGTACAGATGTTCTACGGTTTGTCCATTCATTAGTTTGGGTTGTTTCCAATTTTTGGCAATTTTGAATAAAGCTACTACTATAAAAATTTCTAAGTTGTTATATGCATTTAAGTTTTCTTTCTAAAAATTATTTTATTTAACTTTATTTATTTATTTAAATTTGACCAGAGAGGGACAGAGAGATGGAGAAAGAAAGAGAGAGTGAGAAAGCAAGCCATCAGGTCTAGGACTCGAACCATGGTCGGCCATGTGGGAGTCGAGCACCCTTAACCACCACACCACCTGCCAGCCCCATGTGCACTTAAGTTTTCATGTCACTTGGAAGTGTGATGGTAGGTCATATAGTAAGTGTATTTTAATTTTAAGAAACAACAAACTCTTCCATAGTGAATGTACTGTTTTGCAGTCCTACCAGTAATGCCTGAGAGTCCCAGTTACCTACCACCTTTCTAGCATTAAGAGCTATCTGTTTTCTTTGTGTGTTTTCAAGCCATTCTGGAAATGGGTGGTGCATCATCAGATATTTCATTTGTGTTCATTTTTATTTCCCTGATCTTGTCAAGTACTTCTTGGTGATATGCATGTCTTTGGTGATGTGATAGTGCAAATCTTTTGCCCACTTTTAGTAATAATTGCTAGAGGGTGCATGTGCTTAAAACAGACAGAGAAGGAAAGGGAAAGGAAGAAAATCTCCACTGGGGTGTGGTCATGCTGCCATCCCTTCTCCTCTGTGTCTCCATCCTGTCAGGATTTGGGGCATGCACACGTGCCTGGCTTAATTTTCAAGACTCTAGAGCAAGGATTTGGACCGAAGTCAGGCATGTGGGATTCCTCTCCCTTCACCACGAGGCTACAGGGCTGGCCCTTCCCATTTTTAAAATTGGGTTTGTTCTCCTATCGCTAAGTTGTGAGATAGTATTTAGTATATTGTGAATACAAGTCATTAAGCAGGTATGTAATCTGTAAATACCTTCTTAGTACACATTTTAATATTCTGTATACAAAATACGAGTGTGCATACATTTATATTGTGCATAAGGTGGTTAGGAAAAGCTCTTCTGTGATTGAGTTGTGAGCTGAAATAGCTGATTTTTTCCTCAGTAGAATTTTATTTTTACCTGAAAGTATAACTAAAACAAACTAGTTACTCATACTTACATGTTTTCTCAAACTTGTCTAAAAAATTCTATAGTTTCTCAAAATGAAGGAGGTGAATCTGTCACTTTATGGAAAGTAACCAATAGTATTTTTGACAACGATAAAAGTGGTCTTTTTGTGTAAAAAAAAAAAGTGTGTGTGTGTATATATATATATATATATATATATATATATATATCAAGTCCAAACTACAAGTTTTATTAATAAAATAAGTAGAATCAAATTATTTTCCCAGGTAATACAGCACATTCATGAAGAGCATGGTATATAACAAAATATATTTATGCATGTCCACTTTCTGGCATACATATATGTTATGTATGTGTATGTATATGGTTGTCAGAAAAGTCATGAAGCATTTTTGCATAGAAAAATATGTTGTGGCTTTCATAATATATATGAAAGCTTATATCAGCAACTCAGCTTAAGCTTCTTAATGCGTAAATTTTTTATGATGAGAATGGTAGTGTTAGTAATGAATATGATTTTGGGTACTGCATAATAAAATGAGTTGGCATTTGGAATATCTGCATTCTTCAGTAAACTAACTTTCCAGGTGTCTAGTATATGATATAAAATCGTTCATGGGTAAAAGATGTATTCAAAGTAAAAGACAGCCCAATGGACTGTTATGTATGAGAATATACTATTAAACTCCTCCTCCCTTTCCCACTACATATCCATATGAGGCTAGAGTCTCATCAGACTTCAACCAAAACATACGTCAACAGAGTGAATGTTGACACGGATGTGAGAATCCACTTTGGTAAAGCCGGGTGCAGTCATGCATCACTTGACAGTGAAACCTTCTGAGATGTGCCTCATCAGGCAATTTCATACTTGTGAGAACATCACCGAGTGCACGTACACAGTCTGAGACAGTCTAGCGTGCCACACACTTAGGCTTGTGGTGCAGCCCATGGCTCCTAGGCTGGGAACCTGTAGAGCATGTTACTGTGCTGAATACCTTAGGTAGTTGTAACACAGCGGTAAGTATTTGTGTATCTAAATACATCTAAACATAGAAATACTACAGTAGGGGGACCAGCAGAATGCATAATAGTTACATCTCTGGATCCACCCACTGTGGTTTGAGTCCCGAACCCGAACCTTAATTTCACGCCAGGTGCGGGTGTGTGCATGCCTAAAATCCCAAGAGGAGAATGGAGCAGAAGGGATTGTGGTGTGGTCATCCCCCCCGGGGGGTGATTTCTTATTTTCTGTCTCTGTCTCTCCAGTGAGGGCACATGCCCCATAGCAAAAATCTCGCTTAAAAAGAAATGCTACAACATGGGCCAGCAGGTGGTATAGCGGTTGGGGTGCTGGACTCCTACATGGCCAACTGTGGTTTGAGTTCTGGATCCAGTGGCTTGAAACTCATGCAAGCCACGTGTTTGTGCATGCCCAAAATCCCAAGAGGAGAAAGGATTGTAGTGTGGTCATTCTGCACCAACCCCCACTTCCCTCGCCCCCGGGAGGTAATCTCTGACTTTCTCTCTCTTTGTCTCTCTGGTGAGTGCATGCGGCCTAGAGCAAAAATCTCTCTTAAAAAAAGAAAGAGGGAACCAGCAGTTAGCATAATGGCTATGTCTCTGGACTCCCACGTGGTCAACCGCGGTTCTCGTCCTGGACCCAGTGGCTTAAAACTCACGCCGGGCGCATGTGTGTGCGTGCCCAAGATCCCGAGAGGAGAATGGAGGAGAAGGGATTGCAGCGTGAATATCCCCCCGGGGGGTGATTTCTTGCTTTCTGTCTCTGTCTCTCTCTGTCTGGTGAGCGCACGTGCCCTATAGCGAAAAACCTCCCCCCCCCCAAAAAAAAGGAAGAAAGAGAGAAAGGAGAAATACTTCATTAAAAATACAGTACAAAAGATGTAAAGAAAATAGGCTGGCAGGTGGCATGGTGGTTTAAAGGCACTGGGTTCCCACATGACCAACTACAGTTCAAGTCCCGGACGGGCCAGCTTGCTTTCTCCCTTTCTCTGTTCTGTCTCTGGTCAAATAAAAAAATAATAATAAATGGAAATAAATAAAGAAATAATTCTTTTTAAAAAATTAGAAAGAAAATGGTACACCAGTGTAGAATACTTACCATGAGTGGGGCTTGCAGAACTGGAAATTGCTCTGGGTGGGTCACTGAGTGAGTGGTGGATAAATGCGAGGCCTGGAATATTACTGTACACTACTGTAGACTTTATAAACAGTGCACACTTAGGCTGCACTTCATTCATAGAAAATATGTTTCTCCAATGAATTCACCTTAGCTTACGGTAACTTTTTTTTTTTTTTTGAAGAGGTTTTCACTATAGGGCGCGTGTGCTCGCCAGACAGACAGAGAGAGACATAGAGACAGAAAGTGAGAAATCACCCCCCAGGGGGGATGGTCACGCCACAATCCCTTCTCCTCCATTCTCCTCTCGGGATCTTGGGCATGCACGCACACGCGCCCAGCGTGAGTTTTAAACCACCGGGTCCGGGACGCAAACTGCGGTTGACTATGTGGGCGTCCAGAGACATAGCCATTACGCTAACTGCTGGTTCCCAGCTTACTGTAACTTTTATACTTTACACATTTTTAAATTTTTAAAATATGTTGCTAGTTTTGCAGTAGCACTTAGCTTAAAACACAACGTTGTACATCTGTACAAAAATAGGTTTTCCTTATATTCCTATATCCTGTAAGCTTTTTTTTTTTTAATTAAAAATTGTTTTTAACTTTTGTGTTAAAAACTAAGAGGCACACATTAGCCTGGGCCTACACAGGGTGGGATCATCCATAGCACTGTCTTCCAACTGCACGTCTTGTCTTAGCCATGATGAATAAAACACGAGACTAAATCAAGTACAGGAGAAAATGTTGTGGTCAAAAGCTGCAGTCAGCCCGAGGTGTGTGAGGCTGTGGCGAGCTACTGCCGGTTAGACAGCATATAGTTTTACAGTAAAGTTACGTACAAGGAGGAGGACTAGACTCTAATGCTAAAATGCATGGTGTAAATACATAAACCGTGACACGTTTGTTACCATTTTCAGCCATTATGTGCTGTGGGTAATTGCGTGTGCTATACTTCTACACAGCGGGCCACGTGGTGAGTTTGTTTGCACCAACATCGCTGCAGATGCATGAGAAATGTGTCACGTGGTAGGATGTCACTAGGTGGTGGCGATTTTTTAGCTGCATTATAATCTTAAGAGACCACCTTTGTATATGCAGTCTCTTGTCGATCAAAACATCTTTATGTGGCTCATGACTATATTAAAAAGATTTGAAAATATGAGGAGTAGTATCACTCTTCCCATTACATTTTGTTTTAGAAATTTTTTACCTTTTACAGGTTTTTTTTCCCTTTCCTTTTTTTTTTTCTTTAGGGAACATGCCCTCACTAGAGAGGGGACAGAGGGGCGGGAAAGTGAGAAATCACCCCCCAAGGGGAGGTGCCCACCCCACAGTTTATTCTCCTTCATTCTTGAGATTCTGGGCATGTACGTGCATGCCTCTGGCGTGTTTTTCAAGCCGCTGGGTCTGGAACTCAAACTGAGAAATTGGCCATGTGAGACCCAGCCACCTTAACCATCATGCCACTGGCTGGCTCTGTTTTCGAAACTTAAAAAAAAAAAAAAAAAAATATATATATATATATATATTTATTTGTTGTGATTTTCAAGCGCCAGGCCCAGGACTCAAACCTTGGCCAGCCATTGGGAATCTAGCACCTTTACCACCACTGCTGGCCCCTATTTTAGAAATTTTTAATGAAAATATTGTTAACCTGTTAGTCAATTTTTATGAAGTTCATTGGTAAATATTTTTGAATATCTGTCTGAATTTCTAATATAGCAAGTAGTGATATTGGGTTGTTAGAAAAATCATGACCTATTTTTCTGTGTGTTTCTATGCAAAAATGTATCATGGTTTTTCTAGCAACCCAATAGATAGGGCCCAGACCACACACAAGTTCCTTGGAATCTTTGGTAATTTCAGAGTAGAAAGGAGTCCTGAGGTCCAAAAAGTGTCTGAAACACCTTAGCATTTCATTCCAAGGTCGCAGTTGTATGCTGCTGGTGGAGCGCAAGGTATGCCTTTGAGGTCTCTTGGTTTGAGACGTCTAGTTCTCAAAGGAGAATTTGCATTACTTCACAGAGTTGGTAAAATTTATATTCTTTCGGGTGAAATGTCTACAGATCCCTTTCTAACAGTCACCCGTTACCATGGGTGATACTCAACACATAAAAATAAGCCAGGTGCCTTGCATTATGGGGAGATACATACCTCTTTCTCCACCTGACGGACCAGAAACCTCAATGAAGAGTAGAGATCGTGCATTTGTATTTCATTTGCTTAATTCTTCCACATTTTATCTTTTTTTAAGGCTTATTAATCCTTGAGAGAGAGGAGAGATGCCCCCAGCTGAGTTTCCCATTCTATATCCACCTCCATTCTCAGCTGGCCCAGATCTTGGGGTGCACACATGTGCAAGTGCCCAGCATACTCAGGAGGCCCCTGTGATGTGAACCCTGAGCCTTCTGTGGGTCCAGTTGCATTGCCACTGTGCCACTACCCATCCCTCCCCCTCTTATCTTTAATATGGTTTCTCATCAGTACTCTAAGTCTGCAGGCTGAAACAAAGGAACAGTGAGAGGACTTGGCTGGCCCCTACTGGATGTGAGCATTCCTTGGTGGATGCGTTGTTGGCCCCACAGCTCACTGATGTTTTCCGTCTGGGTCCAGTAGCCGCATGGCCACGACTCGCAGCCTTTCAGCTCTCATCACTGCGCGAAGACCTGAGCACTGCAAGGCACTTGTCTTCATTCACGTTAGCGCTTCTCTTCCTGGAACTTGAAATATCAGAGGCAATAGGAGACGTGCAAATTCTGTCTTATAGTCACAGATGACAGACACTCCGATTAGCTAGAACACGTTTTTGTGCCGGTTGTTCTAAACAGTCGGTTGTGAAATTGTGGAAGGATCAAAACAGTTCTCTCAGTTTGGGAACAGTGGGGTTATCATCTTTGTACACGAAAGACAATATCATTGTGAAATTACTACTTCCTGGTTTTTATATGCCTAGTGTTAGATTATAACATTTAAATAGTGGCTTTTGGCCCAATTGGGGAAGGGGTTTCTTCAAATGTGTTACTGTTTCTAATCTAAAAGCACTTATTGGCCTAGTTGAACTCTCTAAATAAGAAAACTATTTGTCTATTAGCCTCCTTAATCCAAGAAAATAGACGTATTTAAACATTGTAATGGTTGGAAATCTTCTAATTTGGGGTTTAAAAATGTCTCAGATGAAAATAACCCTTAGAGACTACAGTGTAAGAGTAAGCAACCCTCCACCCTGCCCACTCCTCACCCAAAGAACAGAGAGACTCTTAGGGCTTTTGCATCTGAATATAAATTACTATCACACCAGATGGAAGCCCGTGGGAATGTTACGGGCCCTTTAGTTAATGTATAGGATTGCTTCTTTATACATGGGCCGCCACCCACAGTCTACCAAAGGCTACAGACTAGTGCAGGCTCCTGGCCTGGTCTCACCTTCACCCCTGGCAGTGATGGGTGGGGGAGCAAGCGAGGCTTCGTCTGTGTTTGCAGCCACTCTCCTTTGCTCGCAGTGCTGCCCAGGCTCCGCCTCCCATCAGAGCAATGGCAGTATGAGATTGTCATGGGACCATGAACCCTAGAGTGTGATTGTTTCATATTGCAGTGTGCAAAAAGTGGTGGAAATGGGATGCACGGTGGATGTGGTGCATTTGGGCCATCCTGGGACCCACCCCGCCTTTTCCCTGTCTGGGAAGGAATTATCTTCCACAACGCCATTCCCTGGGTGTCAGGAAGGTCGGGGACTGCTCCTTCTACTACTTTTAAGTATAATCTGTCCCAATTAATATGTGTCATTCTCAAACTTGACTCCGTACTGCCATTAAATAATGGTGGTGCTTCAGTAAAGGCCGTTTTATTCTGAGAATCAGCCGAGAGCACAGTACACAGACTGTGTGTGTGTCAGTCCGTGCAGAGCCTCCTTCTGCGGGAATGGTGTTTGCTCAGGCTGCGTATGGTCACGATCATGAACGTGAGATGGAGCTTGCTCACAGCGGTTGTCTGTAACGTCTCTCCTTGCCCTTCTCCTTGACCACAGGGAAGTACAGAAAGCAGTCAACACTGCCCAGGGACTGTTCCAGAGATGGACGGAGCTCCTCCAGGACCCCTCCACAGCCACAAGGGAGGAAATCGACTGGACCACCAACGAGCTGAGGAACAACCTCCGGAGCATAGAGTGGGATCTGGAGGACCTTGACGAAACCATCAATATCCTTTTCTGTGGTGTCTGTGCCATTGAAGGGGAACAGACAAATGGACAAGTTGTTTTTTGTTTTGGTTTTGGTTTTGGTTTTTTTTTTGGCTTTTCGTTTAGACAGGATCTCACTATATCTTGATTCTCCTGCCTCAGCCTCCCAAGTATGTGGGACCTCAGGTGGGTGTCTGGCTTTCGGGTGGACCAGGAGTAGAACCTGGGCCTTCCATGTGGTCTCAGCCTGCCTCTAATAGTGTCAGCCAGCATAGCTACCACGTCTGAGCCGAGATGCCTCAAGTACGGAGACGAGACACTTCCTTTTATAACGGATTGACGTTGTTCTTACTTATACCACAACGCATTGAATGTTGCCCAGCGAGCTAAGGTAGAGTAGCCAAATTCTCTGCAGTGTGTGACAGATCCCACTGTGCAGAGGCAGCATGGTACAGTGGCTATTACTTTGGGCCCTGGAGGCAGATGCAGCTGTTCGAGTCCTGGCTCTACAAGTAAAGGGGAAAAACAAGCCGTTGTCTATCTGCTCTGACACGCAGTACAGTATTTCTGAGAGTAGATGTGGGGCGGGGTGGGGTCCCCCACACACCAAGCAGTTTTCCAATAGGCATTAGCTTGGTGTTCTGCAGTGCAGTCCTCATACTGTCTAGCTAGAGGTAGCACGAGATCTTCCAGATCGAGGGCTCAGTCATAAAAGACGGCACCCACTGCTGATGCCAATCACAAGCCCTGGGTCGTGACCTGTGCTTCCCGCCTGTCGGCTGTAAGCCAGAGTTCCCACAGCCCCCTCCTCAGGTTCTGTGAGTTAGCTAGAATGGAAATATTTTTCCTAGGTTTACCCATTTATTATAAAGGATACCACAAAGGATACAGGTGAAGAGATGCCGAGGGCAAGGTATGGGAGAAGGAGCATGGAGCTTCCAAACTCTTTCTGGAAGCACCATCTTCTGGAAACTTCCATGTGTTCAGCTATCCTTAAACTCTGCGAACCCATCCTTTTGGGTTTAATGGGTTTATGGCAAGTCTGTTAGTAGTCCTGACAGATGACATCATTGGCCATTGCTAATCAACTCCATGGGGGGGGGCTGAATGTTCCATCCCTCTGATTGCACTATTGGTCCCTCCTGGCAACAGCCCCATCCTGAGGCTATGCAGGAGCCCCCAGCCATCAGTCATTTCATTAAGATACAAAAAGGCACTTACATGCTTGTGGTAAGTGTTAGCAGTCATTATTACACAAGCGCTATACACAGACCAGGGGCATACACTGGTAATTAGAGAGCAAAAGCAAGTGGTCTCTTTCTTGTCTAAGACGTGATGTTAAATGTCACTGTCCTTTGAAGAGGCCTCTTACACCATAGAACTGCATTTCGGAAAAGCAGCTCTATGATGCTAATTCATGCTGCTGGTGTTACGTACACCCATTGATCATACTGAGGAGCTGGAGAACTGTGAAGGCTGAATTGTATGGCCTTTTAAAACTGGAAACCCCACATAACCGAAGCTATTGCAGGAAGATAGGCCACGTCCATGTTCTGAGTTCTGTTTTGTCTTGTCCCTGCGTGAGATAAAACTTCAAGGAAACCAGTGTCCGTGAGGAGCACAGGTTCTTATGTAGTTAATATGTAGAATACATAATTTATAGTATTCATTATGACCCCAGGTACCTTTCAAGTTACTAAAAGGCAAGTATATTTCCCTAAAACTAGTAAAATAAAATATGTGAGGGGGCAGGATCAAAAGCACAGTTAAAGGAAGGTACTTCTTCCTTTGAAATAGCAGGGAAGGAGAAAAGGTTGGGGGACAGAGTGAAATTGTGAGATAAAGAGGGCAAGAGTTTTAATAGGGATTTATCGCCATTCAGCAAATGTTAGTCCTGAGTGGTTGTGCAGGGCATGTTGTCGGTTACTGAGATTGGATTAATAGGCAGAACCATACCAGGCCTCACGGAACTTAGGCAAGCCTGGGTCGGTAGTGATAATAAGACAAATACATACTTGCCGGCTACGAGAGAGAGGTACAGAGAGCCATGTAGTGCCTGGCACGTGGGACCGAGCTAGGGGTGGGTGCAGCTGCCCTGAAGAAGGTTTGCTCTCTCTAGAAAGCAGGGTTAGTGTATTGACATATAAAAATAGTTTAGGGAACCAGCAGATGGTGGCATGGTTACGTTGCTGGACTCTCACATAGCTGGCTGCTGTTCAAGTCCCGGACTCAGAGACTTGAAACTCACACCAGGTACATGTGCATGCATGCCCCAAATCCTGAGAAGCGACTAGAGGAGAAAAGATTGCAGCATGGCCACCCCCCTCTCTCCCCCTGAGGGAGGGAGATGATTTCTCACTTTCTGTCTCTCTGGCAAGCTTACACATTCTATAGCAAAAATCTCTCTCTCTCAAAAAAAAGTTTAGAATGGCAGTTGAAAAGGGATTGTGAAGGCGATTATGGGTAAAAGTGATCAAACGTCAAAAAAGGATAGATCCAGGGGAGGGCAGTTGTCAGGAAGAGCCCAGCCAGCTGTGGTCAGACAGCCATGGATTTGTGGTACATCTGATCAGCAGGGGCTGTGCTTCTTAACCTGGCAGGTCATCTCTGTCTTAGGGCAGAGAGTTCCTTATGTAGCTGGGAGCAGAGAAAGTTCCAGAATGATTAGTATCAAATTGACTATGTTTTCAGAAAGTTTGGGCCAGATTTTATTCCCGGCATGTGAGAGAGTCTGTGGTTTAATAGGATGGTAGGCCTTTGATGATGAAATTGCTTTACCTTGACTTTTTGACCCACGCATAGTTGAAGCAAATCCTAGAAAGTTCAACCTCGATGCAACTGAACTGAGCATAAGAAAAGCCTTCATTACAAGCACTCGGCAAGTTGTCAGGGTAAGGAAAACGATCTCGTGTTGTCTGTGTAGGATATGGCCAAACTTCTTAGATTTCTTTCCCTCAATTGTAAGCTAATAGGCCAACTCTGGAACCACTGCTTAGTAACAAGTAAATGCCAATTTTCTGCATATAATTTCTGATTAAAAAAAAAAGAAAACGTATTGCCAGACTTATTTCTCAGAGCAAAAATGAGACAGTAAACTGCTGTCTTTGGGACAGTAACTTTAATTGTATTGTTGTCCTTCTCTGTACTTTTTGTTTCTCCAAACCAATTATCTCTTTTACTTTTTAATTTGTAAGCATACTCTGTTCCTGGACAAAAGGAAGAGTTGTTATTGTAGAAACCATTTGGTTTCTTGATTGATCGGTAATCACTTTGCATTGCTGAGGAGTGACTCTTCCGGGTTTGGATAGCAGCCTCTCCCATCTGAATTGCTTCTGGGACTCCTACAACCTGTGTTCTTGACATTTCCATATACAACTCTTGGATAGCCTTTCAGACATTACCCAGAGGAAGCTAGCGTCTATCAGAGTGTGAAAAAGTGATTCAAGGGAACAAATCTTTAGTCCCAGGCTATTTAGAATCAATGGTATTCATTATTAAAGCCTCTCAGTGAAGATATTATTTAAGTGAAATGCCGTGTCATTAGGATGTGTTTTGTATTTGGAAACTACACGGCCACGCCATTTGATTAGCATATCTGGATGGAAGAGAACCAGCTGTCTTTAACATATGTACTAGAAAGCAGCTTCCTCGAATAAAAGGACTTGGGATCATACCAGTGCTAACATATGGCTTTTTAGGAGTCATCCTAGGCAGGAACCTTGGTACGTATTTGCCAAAGACTTTATGTCATGTGATTTCCTTTCAAAGTTATTTCAAATGGTAGATTATCACTGAAATTTTTATTTTCTTGTTTCTTGTATTAGTCAGTAGTTGCCTTTCTATGTATACGTCTGAGTTTCTAAATAAACCCACATGTTAATGAGGCAGCAACTGCCCTGAACCTCGGGTACTTCATCTATACAATGAATGCTTGGATCAGACACAATTTCTAGCCAATTCAAAATGTTCCTCTGGAGCCTAGCCCATGGCCTAGTGGTAGTGTGCTGCTCAAGGGGAGCTGGGTCCCACATGGTGACTAGTTCAGGTTCCCAGGTTGGTCAGCCTGTAACACACTAAGCCTCTGTGAAAGTGCCCAACGCCCTTGGGCTAGATGACTAGAGGAAGGGGTTTATGACACAACCAGACCCTGTGGAGGGTGCTCTTCTCTCCACCCTCACTCTCAGGTGCTCTATAGTGGAAAAAAGAAAAAAAATGAATAAGGAAAAAAAAATGTTGTTGGGGCCAGCAGGTGGCGTGGTTGTTAAGGCACTGGACTCGCACACATTGGACCATGGTTTGAGTCTGGAGTCCTGCAGATCGTGCTGAGTGCATGTGTGTGCATCTCCAAAATCCCAGGAGAACAGAAGAGAAGGGACTGTGGCGTGGCCATCCCCCTGGAGGGCTGATTTCACACTTTCCCTCTCACTGTCTCTCTCCAATGACCTTATATTCTGTTGCAAAAATCTTAAAAAAAAAAAAAAAAAAAAAAAAGCTGTTCTGATAGGGAAGCTCTTGTTAGGTGATACATTTTTTGTAAGATAAATGTAGTCTGCTCTTTTTTTGGGTAGTAGTTTCTAAAGTACACTCCTGTAGGTGCTAATTTTTAAGTAGCATCTTGCAGTGAAGCATGTGTTCTTGACCTTAATCATTATATTTGTTCTTTCTGCAAGGTGGTACTTGTGAATTTTGCACATTGAAATTCCAAGGTCAATATACGAAAAGTTACATTAGTTGGTAAAAATAGAAGTAGAATTCAAAGTTCATTTTCTAATATCTGGAAAGCTTTTTAAAGGGCATTCATAGATAGAGGTATTCTTTTTTTAGAGAGAGATTTTTGTTATAGGGTGCATGCACTTGTCAGAGAGACAGAGAGACAAAAAGTGAGAAATTACCCCCTCAGTGGGGATGGCCACATTGTAATCCCTTCTCCTCCATTCCTCCCCCCGGGATTTTGGGTACACACACACATGACATGAGTTTTAAGCCACCGGGTCCAGGACTTGAACCTTCGTCAACTGCATGGGAGTCAAGCTACATAACCATTATGCCATCTACTAGTCCCTAGATAGAGGTATTCTAAATCAAGTCAGTACTTCTAGATGTCGCTGCCCTTCTAGAGCTGAGATCTAACCCTTCCTAACTCAGCTGCATGATCCAGCTGAATCTTTCAGGGTTAAAATGTTTAATATATGACCCTTTTTTGGGAACCTGTATTTGTCAGTTGTGGGCTGACACTACCTAACTTGAGTTTTTGCTAATTTTATTTATTTATTTATTTAACAAATTACTTACTTTATTTATTATTGTCGCTGATATTTGTAATTTGTTATAGGGCACATGCACTTTTCAGAGACGGAAAGTGAGAAAGCAAGCCACTAGGCCTGGGACTTGAACCGTGGTTGGCCATATGGGAGTTCAGCACCTTAACCAACATGCCACCTGCTGGTCCCCACTAGTGGTTAGCCATGTGGGAGTCCAGGGCCTTAACCACTGTGCCACCTGCTGGTCCTGCTAATCTGATGTTAATAAATTCTAATTGAAAATCCTGGAGAAGAGGAGAACATAACAGTGAAGCTAAACTTGATTAGAAAGAAAAAGGAGAAAACATATTGTGTTGATTTGGTGTGAATGTATTCAGCTCACCATTGTTCGTATTCAGAGCTCTCTGGATGCTGAGTGGAAGATACTGATGGGGGGGGCGGGAATCAGGAATTAGCAGATTTGGGAAATGAGACAAAACCAAGTTCAGATTAGGAATTTTTTTTTTTTAAGAATTATTTAACTGTATGTATGTATGTGTGTATGTGTGTATGTATGTACATACATACATACATACCAGAAAGGGAACGAGCTTGGGGGGCGGTGAGAAAGCAAGCCGCTAGGCTTGGGTGTGGAACCATAGTTGGCCATGTGGGAGTCCAGTGACCTCAACCCCCATGCAATCTGTGGGCACCCAGATTAGGAATTTTTACATCACAGGTTTATCTGTTACCTTTATCAGTGGGCTTTTTTCTTAATGTCATTCCCGAATTTTTATCGGTGCTGTTTTTAAAACAATGTGTGCCGATTGTGTTTTCTCCTTAGTTAAGAGTCAATGACACTGTGTTTTGTTTTGTTTTGCTTTGTTCTTGCTTCTACCTGAAGAAGCAAACCTTTCTTCTGTGTTGCTACCTGATTAATGTCAGTTGGTTATGCCTTTAATAAACCTCCCTGTTTACAGTCCTGTGTATCTTTTTCTAAGCATCTTTTAAGTTGTGCAGTTTCTGTTAAGTTTTACTGTCAATTTTTACTGAGAAAAGGAAATCTAGTCTTTGTGTAGCTAGCTTTGCTATTTTTGAGGCAATTGTTTTTACATGTGTGGAGCCATGTGGACGTCGGCAATCTCACGTGTGAACTGTATGTGGCTGGATTCCTCTCGTAGTAGAAGGCTTTGCTGTACATAGCTCAGGGCAGAGGCAGGGTGTCAGGCAGCCGGAGTTCTGGGCTGGCTGTGACCTTAGTGAAGGTCAATCACACAGGTTACTCGGCCTCTCTGGATCTCAGTTTTATCAGTGAAGCGATCCTCATTCTTATTTTCTGACTCAGAATCAGAGTTACACCTCCCCACTCCACCACCTCCCTGAAAACAAACAAACAAACACTGCACCTGTTCCAACCTCAGAACTGATTATAAGTCAGTAGAAACAGCTTTGGTTAATCAAAGGAGTAGAGCAGCGTGTCTGGGGTGTGCACAAATGACCGTGAGATGTGAGATCCACAGGTGCAGAGTGCGGAGATTTATGACGTCTGAGACATTCGTTCAGCTCGGGAGACCGCGTGAAATGGGGACAGGAGCATCCGTAACCAGGACATTTGTTCATCTGGCAGATGAACTGTATCTTATTGGGTCTAACTGCTTCTAAACTTCATGTGTTAGAAAGAAAATGAGTGATTATGTTTCTGGTATGATAGGTTGTCACAAAATGTTTACAACTGTTTATAACATCGCTTAAAATTTCAAATCCTGATACGAAGGTGTTGGGTTACTTTTAACCCCACTAGATAAAGTGCCATGTTAGAAGTCCAAGCACAGCTCTTCCTGTGCTGTCTTGGCCACATCCAGGATGCTCACTACACAGCCGCTGAAGAAGTCACCCCCATATGGGCACGTGCACACACACGCTTACACTCACACGTTCACTTCATATGTTCTTTTATTAAGCAGAAATTGTTAATAACTGAAACTTGTAGATACATATTTCAGGCCAACCCTGTAGCCTAATGGTTAATGGAGCCAGATCTGACATGGCCAACTGTGGTTTGAATTCCAGCCAAGTAGCTTGAAAAACATACTGGGTGTGTGTGCATGTCTGTGTCCAAAATCCAAGAGAATGGAGAAATAGACAAGAAGGAATTGCAGGGTGACCACACCCTGTTGGGGGATGCTTTCTCCCTCTGTCTCTTTTTGGTGAGTGCACACACCCTCTGTGTTATTGAAAAAAAGATGAGGAGAAGTGTACGTACCCTAATTTTCCAGCTCGGTGATTTTATAACCTGAACACACCCATGTATGCAGAGGCCAGAAGCATCTCAGAGCATTGGCAGCACCCCCAGAAGCCTCTCTGTGCTCTTCTGCAGTCATCGCCTCCACCCTCACTAACAGAAAGACACGCGTTCAGCATTCGAAGGTTAACACGTCACTTTTTCCATACATGTGTTGATATGTTTATTATGCAAGTAATGTGTTTTTTAAAAGATTATTGTAAGATGCAGTAAGTGCTAAAGGTTTTATTATCCTCATAGTGAATATTTTAGATACTACTCTGTGCAGTGAGGTATATATATTAAATAAGTGAGATTGTTGTTTTAATATCAGAATATCATCTTAACATCTTTTTTGGTTAAATTTTTTCCTTTTATTTCTTGAGAATGAGAGAGAGAAAGACAAGCACCCTCAACAGGGTCCCACACGGTGACACCACCACCACCACCCCAGTTCCTCCTAACAGCCAGGATCACAGGCACACACACATGTCATATACAGGTGACCTGGGAACCAAACCACTGATCTCCATATGGATCTAACCTCACTCGAGCAGTGCATTACTGCTGCGCCACTGAGCAAGTCCTAATGTCTGAGAGATCATTAGAAAAAGGAATCCTGTCATCCGGGAGATGTTGGCATAGGGTCTCACTTTGAGGCATCTGGAATTTGTGTAGACCAAAGCTTCTCAAATTTCAGACCTAGGCATGCAGGAGGACTTGTTGAAACGTACCACAAAGAACCTGACTTAGTAGGCCTGGGTGGAGCCCCAGGGACTGCATTTTTCACAACACCTCAGGTGACTGACTCGAGTAAATCCTCTGGATGTGAACTCCAGACGGGCGAGGCCTGACTTGTGTCAGTCCCTGCTGTATGCCTGGCCCTCCTTAGACACCAGTATTTGCTCTGTGAATGAATGAGTACTTGGAAAGTTGAAGCAAGGTGGTGGTTATTTAGACTTGCTACATAGGAATTGTAAAAGCTGGGGCACTGCCTGATCCACCATTCACTTTGTCATGGATTTTGGATGAAGTTTCTGAAAGTATAATACCTTAGCATTTGTTTCTATGAAATTATCCACTTACTAACAGAAAATTGGGACGTAATTTGACAGACTTTCTCGATTTTTGCCATAGGGCATATGTGCTCGGTGGAGAGAGACAGAGAAGGGAAGTGAGAAATCACCCGTAGAGGGGATGGCCATGTTGCAACCCTTCTCTTCTGTTCTTCTAACGGTATTTTAGGCACACATGCACATGGGCCTGGCATCATTTTCAAGCCACCTGGTTTAGGACTCAAACCATGCAGTTGGCCATGTGGGACCCAACCACCTTAACCTCCATACTACCTGCTGGTTTAACCTTCCCCCCCACCCAAGAAAATTATAGTACAGTCATTATGTACTTAGTTCAAATCATTTTATAGTGTATTAAGTTGTGGTTAAACATGATAAGCACAATGACTCATATTTATTAAAGTGTTTCACTTCAGATTAAGTCATGGGCCCATTTATTTTGCTTTCTGTACAAAATTATTTTTGATACTACTCTGGAAATTCACTTTGGTATGAGACATATTCTACAGCTTGCGTGAATCCAACTCCCAAATAAAATAAGTGATTGTCATACCACTATTCCAAAGTATCCTGCTTAATGGTAAATATGGCCTAAACTAAAGTGCATGGTTTTTAAGATGTGTTGTACAAAGACGCGAGCACTTGAGCACAGCCCTTTGTGTGCGTGCTCAGGGGTGTCATTTGAGAGAAAGGGTCATGGTCTTACTGGACCTGGGTCTCCTCAGCGATAAAGTAAAGGTTAACACCAGCTCCACGGGGCTGTTGTGAAAATGCACAATGGTTTAAGTGTTTAGCACTATTTCTGGCCTGTGGTAGGTACCCAGTAACTGTTAGTTCCTTTCCTGTCTTCCCATTTAAATTTAGTATCCAGGTGACCATGTTTGCTGGAGAGAGATGATGAGAGGAGAAAGAGAAAAATCACCTCCCGGGGTGTAATCACTTCTTCATTCTCCTGGGATCTGGGACACACACACACACACACACACACACACACACACACACACGTGCTCATGCAAATTTCAAGTCACCAGGTCTGGGTCTTTAACTGTGGTCGGCCATTTGAGAGTCTAGCACCTTAACCATTACACCACCTGCAGGCTCCAGGTGACCTCGTTTTTTTTTTTTTTTTTTTTTTTTTTTTTCTTTTTTTTTTGGGTTTTTTTTATAGCCTTTTTTTTTTTTTTTTTTTTTTTTTTCCTTATTTTGTAGGTTTTTGTCATAGGGCACATGCGCTCACTGGGAAGAGACAGAGAAAATGAAAGTGAGATATCACCCCCTGGAGAGGATGGCACGCTGCTATCCCTTCTTCTTCATTCTTTCAGAATTTGGAGAACATGTGCCTAGAGTGATTTTCAACTGCAGGGTCTAGCATTGTAACTCCGGAGTAGGCCATGTGGGATCTAGAACCTTAACCACTGTGCTACCTGCTGGCCCCAGGTTACCCCTTTTTAAGGAAACATTTTTTTCTTGATTTCCTTTTATTCCCCTTGTTTTATTTAATTTAATTTAATTTATTTATTTATTTTTGTATAGGTTTTCACCTTAGGGTGCATGTGCCAGAGACAGAGACAGTGAGAGAAAATGAGAAATCAACATCCAGGAGGAATGGTCATCCCACAGTCCCTTCTCCTCTATTCCCCTCCCAGGATCCGGGCATGCACATACACTCACCTGGAGTAAGTTTCAGGCCACTGAGTCTGGGACTCAAACCATGGTCAGCCATGTGGGAGTCCAGCGATGTAACCACTACACCATCTGGTGGCCCCGTGTTTTCCTTGTTTTTGAGACTGTAAAAAAAAGCCAAAGAATGCTTCTTTTTGTCTTTTAAAAAAAGGTAACAAGTAACGTGTATTCTGTTAATGTGTGCGGTACTAACCGTGATTTTGTTTAATCTGAGGGTATTGTTCATTTGTTTTCTGGTCTTTTTGTCTCACTAGGACATGAAGGATCAGATGTCAACTTCATCTGTGCAGGCATTAGCTGAAAGGAAAAACAGACAGGTGAGAAAACGTCAGAATATTACTATCAGTCAGAGAAGAAACAATTAGATGTCTGGAATTAAAGGGTGCTGACCATCCGTGTATCGTGTGATCAAGCAGAAGACCTGTGTGTGCTGGCCCTGGAGGATGCTGGGAGGTTTTGTGAAAGTCGGGGTAGCTTGCCCTCTCTCCCCCCACCCCTCACCTGTCCTCTCGTCCTCTCCTTGGGACTCTTCCGAGCTCCTATGGCACCTCTGTGTCCCTTTAGTGTAGCTCTCTTCACAGATCACTTGATACTCATGGGTGTTGTCCTGTGTGTCAGGCTTTCTGCGAGGGATGTAACTTTCAGCTCTCTTTCCACTGCCGGACCCCAAAGCCCCTTGGGAATGAGAGGGGATTGTGTTGTAGTCAGTTTTTTGTCTGATTTTTTTTTTTTAAATCTATCACTTACTGCATTGCCTACCCAAAGGACTCATTAGACATTTAATTATTCAAATTTGATGTCTAGATCTTTGAGGAACCTTAAAGTGTGTGTTAAATGAAATCTCTTTTAAGTAGTTTTTAGAAATTATGCACTTTGTTGTGTCTTAGAAACTCCTTTCTAATGGTTAAAATAGTCCTTTTTAAAAAATACAAAAGTCAGTAGAATTTTATTGAGAATGTCAATTGAGGTTTGGTTTAGAGTCATCCTGTGGAATAGAATGTATTTTGCCTAGTGCTAAAAATTGTTAGGTGATTTGTTTTTGACAGAAATGTTTTTTTATGAATTTGTATGTAACTTTTGCTTAGGAGTGAGAACTATCACAAAGACTCGATGGAAATGCCATTGCTTGCTTTAAATAACTTAGCTTCCTTCACCTCATTCTATTCCGATTCCAGGGAGTCACTGGCAGTCCAGTTCGGAGCCTCCTCACTTGAGAGATCAGCTCACTGTTTCTAACTAGGAGCCAGCAGTTCAGAACAGAAATCCATATCTTCTATCAGTGGGGGTTTGCCAAGCCACTTAATTTTGAAGACCTGTCTTATAAAAGTTTGAGGAAGGAGAGAGTTAAACAAATACCCCTAATCCTTTCTCTGGATTTCACAGTTCAAGTCATTGGGGTTTTTCTTCGTTTTTCTCACCTACTTCCCTTGCTCTGGTTTGGGACTCTACAGCTGGGAAGGCCATTAGCCAGCTCATTCCATGTGACTCTAACTCTTGAAGGAAGCTAGTGACCGGCCCAGGCTGGCTGATTTGGAGTTCCCTGTTCCTTTGCACTTGAGCTGATAGCAAGTGGAGTGACAGGACCCGAAGTAGTTGTGACCGTGAGGCAGGTGACCTCTGTCTTTTATTACTCTTAACATGAGCATTTCATTCTGTAGATAGTCCACTCGAGCTAGTGTAAGTAAAATGGGTACCTGTTCGTGGCCTGTCCCCCAGGTATGCCTTCGAGTTTTGTTTTAGGCCATGTGTGAAGTGTCCTAGCGTCAGTTTTCAAGGAACAGTAGGGCCAGGTTTTCTGAGCACTCGGGTGGGTGGAGCTAGCCTTGCTGCCTCATGCCAGGTCCCAGGAGCCATGTGCCCCCACTTCACCGGCACGTCCCGCGCTGGCACCCACACACGGGCTCATCGTCCAGTGCTCGGCCCTCTCCAGGTTCTTTCCCATCAGGGCAGACTCCTAGGGTCAGACCGATGAACTCTAAGCTACTCTCCAGTGCAGCCTTGGTGGCCCTGACGGCACACCTTCCCACCTAGTGTAGACCTTGTGTAACTTGGAAAGAGAGCCCTGAGTGCAGCCCCCGCAGTACCCCTGGTGGTTCTCAGTTCTCTATCCACGGCATAATCAGCCCCCATGGCCTTCCTACTCTGAAGAAATTGTCACTTGGCCCCCGTGTCCTCCACAGAGGTCCTTAAGAGTCTTTGGTTCAGAGTGAGCAGGTTCTTTTCATTGAGTGCCTCTGACCAGGTCGAGGCAGAGCCACCTGATGAGAGCCTTGGGTCTGTGTCACACAGAGATGGTCACCATCCTGCCTCCTGACTGGAGGCTCTCCTACGAAGAGCTCTGAGGACTGAGCATTTAGGAGCACTTCTGATGCCTCCCTTAGAACTTGGCGCTCCAGGTCCTGAGTGCCCCGGTCCTGTCCCCGTATGACGGAATCCCCTCGGAAAGTCAGGGAGGGGGCACTGCAGGCATGGAGGCAGGGCTGGGGCTTTTGGAGAGGCTTCCAGACAGAGAACCAAATGACCAGTCAGGCTTTTAGCAGTGCCAAAGGTAAATGTCCCTGGTAAGAAGAGTTGGTGACCCTCCAAGGACAAGGACCCTCGGTCATTGGCATCTTCCAGTCTTCCCGGGGCGGGGCTGGTGTGAGCGATTACTTTGACTATTCAGAAAGTCTAGTGGTGACCCTGGTCACAACCAGCTACCAAGATTCGTTCTTTCCTGGCCGGCCTTTGTGTAAGGAAGACATCTCCAAATGCATCCCTTTCTGGCTGCAGGCCACAAGCTTCCTTGGATTAATTCTTGGAAGACCTGACCTGGTGTGTGGGAGCCCAGGTGGAAGACTCCGACTCAGGCAGCACCCCCTGGGCAGTCAGTGTCAGCCACCCCGTGGGCTTCCCTGCACAGCGAGGCGGCCTCAGTTACCACCAGGGGCCTGTAGCCTTTGTAGCCTTGTCCGACTGAAGGGCATCTGTTTTTATTCATTTAACAGACCTCAATGTTCCTGTGCCTCTGAGCAGGTGTGACTGCGACTTTCTGTTGCCTTCTAGGGAACTCTCCCCCTCTCCCCCAGAGCCCCCCACGCTTCCCTGAGTCGTACCTACATTAAAAGGACTGTAGCTCTCTGGGACTGGTGGGTCTTTGGTCAAGTCCCAAGGTGCCAGGAGATCTGGTCTAAGATGGACTGAGTGCATTTACGTGGCCAAGGGCCATATGGTGGTGTCCATCGATGTGACGGACATCTGCTTGCACTTTCAGGGGCAAAGCCCATTTCTGAGGCCCTTGGTGGGGAGTGAAGACCGAGAGCCCTTCCTGGCATTTCTTAAATTGTAGCACACTGACACCACCACCAGCCTGGCCCAGGGGAGGAGGAGGGCGTGAGAAGCGGGAGAGAGCTTTAGGTCAGAGATGTAACTGTGCTGACTCTTGTCCCCGTGCACAGGCACTGCTGGGTGACAGCGGCAGCCAGAACTGGAGCACCGGGACAGCAGATAAATACGGGCGCCTCGACCGCGAGCTCCAGTTAGCCAACTCCCATTTCATCGAGGAGCAGCAAGCGCAGCAGCAGGTACCGCCAAACCAGCCGGCTGAGGGCCCAGGCAGGGCGGTGGGATACCTCCCCCCGCCCCTCTGCCAGCCATGGGCTTTGGTGGCTTAGTGACAAGCAGGCTGACCGGGGTTCATCCTGCGGTCGACTGTGTGTAAGAGTCTAATGACTGTGTACAAGAAGGGTGTCAGAACTCAGGAGATACCTTTCTGGGGCGCCCGGCCCAGGTAGGGCCCTGGGGGCAGCAGAACAGACAACTGACGACCAGGCCATTGATTTTTAAATATGAAAACAAAACTTGGCACCAGCAAATGGCATAATGGTTACGTCGCTGGAACGCTGTTCGGGTCCTGACCTAGCAGCTTGAAACTCATGCCAGGCATGTGCGTGTGTGCCCAAAATCCCAGAGGAGATTGGAGGAGAAGGAATTGTGGCGTAGCCATTGCTTTCTGTCTCTGTCTCTCCAGCAAGTACACATGCCCTATAGCTAAAAATAAATAAATAAAAATTAAAATTAAAAAAAAAGGAAGGAAGGAAGGCAAAACTTCTTCCCCAGCTCCATCTGTGTACACTCGGTTTCTTGGTTCATTTCACCAAAGGCACTTCCAGAAAGATGGAGTCTTTGTTTTTAATTGAAAATAAAAAGTTTGCATTATATATAAAAATCAACGGCTCTGACGGAGGCTCAGGGTGGAAGGAAAGTAGAGTCGGTTGTGTCTGTTGGTGCGCTCCATGTGTAGCTACCTCACTAAAAGGCTGACGATACTGTCCCTAGGACTGTGAGGCCCATCCACCACTCAGTCGCTGGTTCTTACACATGGTGTTTACCGTGCGAGTGTAGATCGTGTGTTCTCACATGTCTGCCTCACCGGCTTTCTGCTTAGTTACCGACCTAGCAGAGTTCCACAGACAGGGAGGAGGCTGCGGCACAATTAAAAGTAACTGTGTGTCTGTCAGTAGCTGTCCTTGAGGAGGGAGGAGACTGCCCAGTGTTCCCGCGCCCGGAGATCTGCCAGGCTCTCTCGTCTTTAGCCTGCGCCAGGCTGTGGGTTGAGCCCTTGATCTCGACTGTGGGCTTCCTTTTCCCAAGCCCTCCCTTCCCAAGCCCTCAGGGGTCACCTGCACCTGCGCTTTCAGCCATTGTCTGTTCTCTTCTTGGCCTCCAGCCGACCAGAGTAACTCTCCTGGCGGTTTCAAGCCCCGCTGACTGTTCACAAACTGGGTCAGCAGGAGGTCTCAGCCTGACAGTCCAGCCTTTGAGCAGTGTGTTCTCAGAGGCGACGGTCTGGTCCTTTGATTTCTGGGCTTTGCTTCTGAATGTGAATTGTCCCAAGTTGGCACAGAAGCTAGCAGCTGCTTGAGTGCTGGGCTTGGAACCAGGTAAGATGGGTTTTAATTGCTTATTTCCCGTTTCCCTGGCACCAGCTGATCGTGGAGCAGCAGGATGAGCAGTTGGAGCTGGTCTCTGGCAGCATCGGGGTACTGAAGAACATGTCCCAGCGCATCGGTGGGGAGCTGGAGGAGCAGGCAGTGTGAGTACCCAGGTGCCCCGAGGTGCCCCTTGCTGTAGTGAAATGGAGGGGAAAAACCACCCTGGGAGGCCCCTAAAAGCCTGGCAGTTACAAGGCCAGTAAAACCAAAAGCCGTTTTATTCATAGCTGCATGTCAATTCTGTTTTAGAGAATAGTCTACAGAGAAGCCCATCTTTATGTTATAAAATCGCAGACAGGGTTTAGCAGTTTCTACTATTTTTTAACATCTCCAAAAACAGATACAAATGTCTTCTAGCAGACACACCAAGTATGGTTATGAGTGGGGACAGGAAGCAGGTAAGACTCCATCACCCCCAGGCATTTTTGTTCCTCGGGATAGAGCGTGAGCTAACTTAGCTTTATCGTCCGCTAACTCTCCTTCCACATTGAACAGACCTTTATGCTTGGCATCTGAAATTGTGGAAAACTTATACATTTAATTCTGATTAGCAAAAGAATTTCCTCTAAAAAAATACAAACAAGAAAATGTAACTTCAGTTTGCTTTTCCTTAAGAATAGACATACTCTTATGATGCCCTGAAGTATCATAGCAAAACCAGCATAAATGTTTCCACATGATACGTTCACCATTTTATGTTTTCTTTTTAAACAGTCCACTAGGATATTTCAGCAATTCTTCTATGTCAATCTTTTCTTTTCTTTTTTTTTTTTTTGAGAGATTTTTTTGCTATAGGGCACGTGCGCTCACCAGACAGAGAGACAGAGAGACAGAAAGCGAGAATTCACCCCTCAGGGAGGATGGCCATGCCGCAATCCCTTCTCCTCCATTCTCCTCTTGGGATCTTGGGCACACACGCACACGCGCCCTGTGTGAGTTTAAGCCACCGGGTCTAGGACGTGAACTGCGGTTGACTACATGGGAGTCCAGCGACATAGCCATTATGCTAACTGCTGGTCCCCAATCTTTTTTTTTTTTTAAGAGAGATTTTTGGCTATAAGGCATGTGCACTCGCCAGAGAGACAGAAAGTGAGAAATCACCCCCCAAAGGGGATGGCCACACCATAGTACTTGTCCTCCATTCTCCTCTCAGGACCTTGGGCACACACACACATGCACCCTGCATGAGTTTTAAGCCACTGGGCCCGGGGCTCAAACCGCAGTCAGCTACGTGGGAGTCCAATAATGTGACTATTATGCCATCTACTGGCACACCTATATCAATCTTGCATTCACTGTTCATTATAAGTTCTCACCAGGCGTCCTCTGGGCAGCCCTCGGGAAGCAGGAGCAAGCAGATAGACCGTCCTGGCATCCATAGAGGTTGCTCCTACCGGGTTTAGCGGACACTGAAAGTGAAGGCAGCCCATGGAGTGAGGGAGTGGGAGGGCCTCTGAGATGGGCCTGAAGTCCCTGACACAGCAGGGCGGCTGAAACCCAGAGGAGTGTAGAGAATAGCCCAGTGAAGGAGGTGTGAGGGGGTTGTATGCCGGGGGAAGAGCGAGCTACTGTGAGGATCTGGAAGGGCCGGAGTGTGTGGAACACAGAGGTTGTACATGCCTTGATCCAGAGGCCAGAGGGGAGTGGTAGAGGGCTGGGCAAGGAGGCAGGGAGGCCAGGGAGGCCAGGCAGCATGCAAGGCAGTGGGGAAGCCCGGGAAAGTTGCTGGGAAGGCTGATGGAATGATTAGGCATCTTGACTCAGACATTCCAGAGTGGAGCCAGCTGGGGAGACGAGGCAGGAATTGCAGCAGCAGAAATCTGGACTCATGTTGAATTTCTATCCATGGGCTTTGACCCTGACCTTCCAGTTTGGGATGGAAAGGGACTAGTGACCTGAGGTAGTTCATTCGAGGGCAGTTGGTAACAGAGCCCGAGAGACTTTCGGTTAATGATGGTAATGTGCCACTGGGCCCGGGGCTCAAACCGCAGTCAGCTACGTGGGAGTCCAATAATGTGACTATTATGCCATCTACTGGCACACCTATATCAATCTTGCATTCACTGTTCATTATAAGTTCTCACCAGGCGTCCTCTGGGCAGCCCTCGGGAAGCAGGAGCAAGCAGATAGACCGTCCTGGCATCCATAGAGGTTGCTCCTACCGGGTTTAGCGGACACTGAAAGTGAAGGCAGCCCATGGAGTGAGGGAGTGGGAGGGCCTCTGAGATGGGCCTGAAGTCCCTGACACAGCAGGGCGGCTGAAACCCAGAGGAGTGTAGAGAATAGCCCAGTGAAGGAGGTGTGAGGGGGTTGTATGCCGGGGGAAGAGCGAGCTACTGTGAGGATCTGGAAGGGCCGGAGTGTGTGGAACACAGAGGTTGTACATGCCTTGATCCAGAGGCCAGAGGGGAGTGGTAGAGGGCTGGGCAAGGAGGCAGGGAGGCCAGGGAGGCCAGGCAGCATGCAAGGCAGTGGGGAAGCCCGGGAAAGTTGCTGGGAAGGCTGATGGAATGATTAGGCATCTTGACTCAGACATTCCAGAGTGGAGCCAGCTGGGGAGACGAGGCAGGAATTGCAGCAGCAGAAATCTGGACTCATGTTGAATTTCTATCCATGGGCTTTGACCCTGACCTTCCAGTTTGGGATGGAAAGGGACTAGTGACCTGAGGTAGTTCATTCGAGGGCAGTTGGTAACAGAGCCCGAGAGACTTTCGGTTAATGATGGTAATGTGAACACACCCTTATCTCTGCTCCGTCTCTGAAAAAGGCGTAAAGCCTGTGGACCGGGCACGGAGTACGAAATGATGGCTGTGCCGTCTTAGACCCTGGAAAGTGGACAGACGACTGGTTTCAGACTCAACAGACCGGGAAAGCAGCACCCGCAACCAGCCGTAGAGAACGCCAAGCTGCCAAGCCACACAGTGTGGCTCACAGCAGACCTTCTTAGCTGGCACCTCGCTGCAGTGGTGCCAGCAGGAGGTCACTGCCATGCAGCAGCAGAGACCACATGGAAGCCTGGGTTCAGTTCCCAGCCCCACCTAAACAGCCGGGGTGCTGTGGTCCTAGCTAACTGGGAGGTTGCGGTGGAGGATTGTGACCCTGTCAAAAATACCTTTCTCTCTCCCCCCTGCAGCTTGCTCTCTCTTGCTTCTTTCCTCATAAGAAACAAAAACAAAACCAGAGCCCTCAGCAGTGAATAGATTGATACTGTCATAATGTAAACACTGAATATTGATCTCATAAAACTATAACCCGCTGTATCAGAAGGAAGGGGGTGTGGGAAGGATGCTGGTGGGGAATAGGAGAAGAGGGTCAAATCCTGGTCTCCCCAGAGCTGAGTCAGTCCAGGAAAGTCTTCACGGCGAAAGGCAGGATGGCCCGCTACCGAGTGTGGGCTCCAAGCAGGGACAGACCCTGAGTGGACAGTGAGCAGGGGACGGGCTTGCCTCTCGAGGGAGCAGGAAACCACTCCGCCTTTTCATAAAAGGCTTTGTTAGGACTATTCGTGTGTTTTGTTTGTTTGTTTGTTTGTTTGCTTGTTTTTCAGCTGGGGATGTTTCTAACTGGTAAAAAAAAGAAGTAAATTAAAAGGGAAAACCACGGGTTTTGGTCCGAGGCCCGTGACGTCTGCTGTGCTAGCCATGAGCCTCCTGCCGCAGTCGAGTGAGGGCAGCGTGGCCAGGCCAAAGTGCTCGCTGGGTTTTGAGGCTTTCATATTAGTAATATTTCTGTGTGGTGCAGTGTTAGCGTTTTGGATTTATGGAGCTAAAGAAAATATACTACTGCAGTTAATTCACTTGGGGAAAAAAAAATCTCACCTGTTTCTTTTATTTATTTTTTAATTGCGAGAGGGCATGTGCATGACAGAGAGAGAGAGAGAACCTCCCAGAGTGGCATGATCACACCATAGCCCTTTCTCCTCCATTTTCCATCCTGTCAGGATTTGGGATACGTGCGCACACACACACCCCCAAGTTTGTTTTTCAAGCCTCCAGGCCTGGTATTCTAACTGCAGTCAGCCATGTGGGATCTAGCTCCCTTAACCACTAGGCTACAGAGCCAGTCTGTTTGTTTATTTACTTTTTGAGCAAGAGGAGAGAAAGGCAGATATTTTCAATAAGTCCTCTCCAGATGGCGACCCTCCCACCCCACTTCTCAGTTAGCCAGGTCCTTAGGCACGCGCTGCCAGGCCCAGCCCGGTTAGATTGGTCCATGGTCTGGACTTGCACCACGTGGCTTCAACCACTGCACGGCGGCACCCTTCTCCTTTCACCGGAGAGGCTGGGCCATCTTTTTGTAGATCTTTTTAATGTGCCTATTAGAAAATGTAAAATGGCAGGTGGGATTCTCATAGTAGTTCTGTTGGACAATGCTGAGTTAGATCCGGCTAGAAGCTCGGTTGGTGGGTGTCCTTAGGCTGAAAGTCAAATGACATGCCAGCTTTGTCTTCAGTAGGAAAAGCCATGTCCAGCACACAAAGGTGGCCTTGTTTTTCCAAGTTTGTCCCTCTCTGGGTAAGCCTGCCAGCTGCAGGGCCGAGCTGCTGCCAGGATCTAAGATCAGCTAAAAAATGTTTTTATTTGAAAATTCAGGTAAGGGAAAAAGACTGACTTATTTAATTGTCAACATGGAGTTTATTTAATTGACTTCACAAAGAGTAGGTTGCCCGAATCCCATGGGGCTGTCAGGTGTCCTGTGTGGGCAGACCAGAACCAACGGTTTCTAGCTGCCCTCGACGCTGTCAGGTTGGTAAAGGCCTTGTAGTGAGACCCTTGGTACTGACGGGCTTGTTGTGTTGTAGCCACAGAGTCACCGTGGACCAATCAGCAGTTGAAAGGGCTGGACTGGGTAGTAATATAGGATGTAAGCACTGCGGGAAGAAGGGTATTTGGGGGTTGCTTTTCCCAGTCACACATCGGGCAGCCTTTAGAGTTAACTGCTGGGGCCAGTCCTCCAAGTGGGGACACTGGCTTCTCTGTGTGTGTGGGAGTAGCGCTACACACACGCACGCATGCGCACATACATGTATGCACCCATTCACCCCGAAGGTGGTTGGTCCTAAGGCCTCCAGATTTATGGTAAAGTGTGTAGTGCTTTTGAGAAGCCCATCACTGAAGTACATTCCTTAGTGCAGATTGACGTGACATGGTTTTGTACATTACATGGTTCTCACCAGCCCCGAGGGAAGCTGGCCTGGTGGGATCGCCCCATCCTACAGGTGAGGAACAGCCCCAGAGAGCTGTGGGTGGCTTGTCCAAGGTAGGATGGTGCCAGGTGGAAAGGCCTGCTGTCGGACTGCAGGGCATCATCTCCCAGTGCCCCGCCACAGAGCCGGGTCCACACCGCCCTGTCTGCAGTTTTGAAATCTAGAATGTGCTAAAATTCAAACGTATTTTTAAAATTTTTTCAGCAAGTTCATGTTACAGAAAAGCTTCATCTAAACCTATAGTGATGATGTTTCTTTGTAGTTTTCTCTCCAGAACCACTGATGTGTTTGATGACAGGGACTGCCCCAGACCCTGCCGGGGGTGCTGACTAATACACAAATACAGCGTGCATAACAGAATCTTTTCTAAACTCGCGAAAATTCCAAAATCAAAAACATACCTTGTTTGGAGGATTTTGCATAATGAGTTGGAGTTCCGAACCGCAGTGCTGCCTGTCTCCTGTTTGCTGAGACAGAGACCTAGCTCCCCACCAAGCTTCCATGGCCGGTGCGTTGCTGAGGCCTCGTGCCCACACCCATCCCCATGTCTGTTTCTCTCTCTAGAATGTTGGATGATTTCTCCCACGAGCTGGAGAGCACTCAGTCTCGGCTGGACAATGTGATGAAGAAACTTGCAAAAGTGTCTCACATGACCAGTGGTATGTATGACATTTAAATCTTAAGAATTCTTTTTTTTTTTTCTTTCGTAAGAGAGACTGTTGCTTTAGGGCCCTTGTGCTTGCCAGAGAGACAGAAAAAGAGAGAGAGAAAATAAATCACCTCCCGGGAGGATGGCCACACCATAATCCCTTCTCCTCCATTCTCCTCTTGGGATTTTGGGCACACACACACACACACACACACACACAGCATGAGTTTAAGCTTCCAGGTCCAGGACTCAAACCACTGTCAGCTGTGTGGCAATCCAGTGCCTTAACCACCACACCACCTGCTGGCCCCAAATCTTAAGAATTCTTAAGGGCCAGCTTGGTGCAGTGGTAACAAGCAGCTCGAGCAATGCTGGGTCCATATGGAATATCCCAGGTTCAGTCTCCTGTACCAGCTGGGTGTGTGCGCCCACAGTCCTGGCTGACTGGGAAGGCCGTGGCAAGGGGGCCGTGGTGTGAGGCCCTGTGAGGCTGTGTGTATGTGTCTGCCTCTCACGCTGTCTCCCGCTGTCCTGAGCGAAATAAATGAAAGAAAGAAAAAAACTTCTGTAGAGAAAGAAAGGTGTCTTAATTCTAGAGACTGTGTCCAAGGGATTCTCTCAGGTGTGCCCCTGCAGATCCCTTTTCTCTGGTGATGCTTTGGGGTCAGAGACAGAGGCTGCTGTCAGCCTCACCTTTTGTCATGGCCTCAGCATGGGCAAGGTCTCTGTGCTCCCCCAACTAGGTTTGGTGATTTTTCTCCCAAAGTAGCAACTGTCTTTGCAATCACAACATTCTTTTGTTTAGTTACTATACAGGAAGGTACGTTTTGGTGACTCTGCATTTATGTGTGCGTGTGTGTGTGTATGCGTGAGATAGTTCAGACAGGGCCTCACTGTGTCATGATTCTCCTGCTTCAGCCTCTAGAGTTGCAGCGATTACAGGCACAGGCAATGGCCTCAGCCTTTAGGTTGGCCTGGGACTCAAACCTGGGTTCCCATGTGGTCCCAGCCTCTGAACATAAGATCTCAGCAGCGCGCACCCCCCAGCGCCTTGCTTGACATTTATTGATTACTAGGACTCCTCTCTCCTGTTTTGTGGGAAATAATGTATTTTACATCAAAGACAAGCCAGTGTTTTTCTTTACTGTCTGGGGGGCGGTGGGGGGATGTTTGAGCTACTCCTTGCGGTACTTTGAGTGTCCTGGGAATGTCAACTCGTCCCCTCCATTAGGCATCCCCGTTTCTCGGCACCTCATTCTTCTCTTGGTTTTTCGTCAGAGTTGGACCTGAATGTTAGCAGAGTTTACTTCAGTCGTTTTCCTCTCTTAGTTTTTGCTCTAGGGCACATGTGTTCATCAGAGAGAGCGAGCAAGAGAGAGAGAGAGAGAGAGAGAGAGAGAGATCACCCCCAAGGTGGGACAGCCACCCTGCAATTTCTTCTTCTCCCTCTCCTCCTGGGACTTGGGGCACATGTGCACATGCATGTTTTTCAAGCCACTGGGTTCAGGACTCAAACTACCAAGTTGGCCTGTGGGATCCAGTGCCTTAACTGCCACACCACGGGCTGGCCCTGATGTTGCCTTTTGAGGCAAGGCTTAAATGTGTGGACGTGCACGTTCACCTTTCAGTAATGTAACTTGTGGTCAAGTTACATAACAGTTCTCTAGGGCTCGTTTCTTTTTTCTTTCTTCATCCATAGGGTGTGTGTGCCTCCCGGAGAGAGACAGTGAGAAGGAAAGTGAGAAATCACCCCCCAGAGGGGATGGCCACACTGCAGTCCCTTCTCCTCCATTCTCCTCTCCGGATTTTGGGCACGCACGCACACACACTCTTGGCATGATTATCAAGCCACCAGGCCCAGGACTCAGACATGATTGACCACGCAGGATTCTAGCACCTTAACTACCATGCCAGCTACTCACCCTGGAGCCCCGTTTCTTACCTATAAATATAGGTCGATTCCCACTTCTCAAGGTTCTTGTCAAGATGAAATGAACAATAATGTGAAAGTGTTTAACAGTGCCCACTTTGCATTAGTACTTAGTAAAAAAAATGTTATTTTAAATGATAAGGCAACAGATGGCCCTGGGCAAAGGACCTATTATATCCACAGGAAAGAAACTCATTACTGGAATTACTTTCTTCATTTCCCCAGGGGCACACACCTCTATTGGCCTAGCAGGCTCTCCGTAGCCTGAGGCTGCCTGTAGGGAGCTGGCACCAACATAGTTCATCTTTCACTCACTTAAGAAAAGTTTGCACCACCAGCAGATAGCACAGTGGTTACATCGCTGGACTTTCACGTAGTCAGCCGTGGTTTGAGTCCCAGCCCCAGCAGCTTAAAACTCATGCCAGGTGTGTGTGCGTGTGTGCCCAAAATCCTGAGAGGAGAATGGCGGAAATGGAATGCGGCGTGGCCATCCCCCCAAGGGGGTGATTTCTTGCTTTCTGTCTCTCTGTCGCTGTGGCAAGTCTACACATGCCCTATAGCAAAAATCTCTCCAAAAAAAAGTTAAAAGTTTGCAGAGTCTTCTTTCTGATCCCCTCTGTTCTCGTCTCTTCTACTTTAAGGAAGAGTGTTAATAAAGTGTTATATAACCAGCTTAAACACCGGGCCTCTCACAAGTGTATGCATTAGTCCCAAAGTCAAGTGGCTACTTCAGCACCAGTTTTGTTTGGGGAAGAGCAAACGAACAAAGATGCCCTGTGTGTGTGTTTCCCGGCATTCTGGGTATGAATAATTTAGAAAAGCGCTTGCATTGTGCTAAGCGGCTCTGTGTGTATTAATAGCACTGAGGCTCACTTATGCTCTATTCTACTTTCTCCTTAAGAAAAGTTTGGGAAGCAGAGTAAGAATTTGGGTTATATTTGCTGCACCAGAAAAAGAGCCAGGAAACAGCAGTGAGCCTGCAAGGCCCACCATATCTGACAGGTTGTCTGTTTTTCCTTTCAATCCTCGTTTGCTACCAGAAGAAGCCCTGCTTAGAGGCCGCCTCCTGCTAGGGGGTGTATGCTCTGGGGTGAGGACCAGGCGGTTTGTGTCTGTCTCTGTTCTCCTGATTTGGGGCAGGTTCGTTGCTTTTTAAGTGAACACGAGTTTGATTAAGCAGCAAGGAGCCCTCAATTTCCATAGCCCTGGAGAGGCAGAACACCCTCTCTCCATGGCGGGAGGCCCTAGAGAGAAAGGAGGCAAGCTTCCACACTTAGTGTTTTGAATGTGTTAAGATCTCCCTAATTTTCTCATTCCCCTGCCAGGAGAAAGTTGTTTTCAGTAGATGCCGAGATTTCCCCCCTCACCTTCCATGTTCATTGTTCATCTGTTCTTTTTAGGGGAGGAAAGTATTTCAAGAAAGAGAAGAACCCCACTGCTTTTCTCTGCTCCCCTCTCACTCGAGGCAGGGCCTGAGTTGTGAAGCTGACTATCACTTTTCAGCTAGGGTCACAAAAGCTCTCACCGTCCTTCTGTGCAGGAAGCCTTAGAAGCAGTGCCAGGCAGAAGCCTGGGCAACAGCCCCCCAAAACCTCATTCATGGCATTATAGAGGTCACTGACCACCTCAGCGGAAAATGGCTTAAAAGAGCATTCCTGGATTATGCTGGCTTGTATGATGCGTGCTTCTCCTTGATGGCAACCTCTGCTTAATGCACTTAGAGAAATCAAAGGCGTTAGTGGTGCTAGGGGGCTGGGGTGCAGCCGATGGATCTGGGAATCTGGCTCTGTGTTGGAATCCAGTGTTGAGGGTGGCGGGATGCCTTGGGAAGAGGTCAGCACAGGAAGGATGGGTGAGGTTGGGGGAGGCTGGGCGGGAAGGAAGCAATGACTTTATCTTTTTTTTTTTTTTACCTGGAAGAATATCAGCTAATCATGTCAATGAAAGTGGTTTTAAAGAACTTTAATTTTATTTCATCATTATTATCCCAGTTTTTAAGTTTGCTACAGAGCATATGTGTTCACCAGAGAGAGACAGGGAGAGAAAGCAAGTCACCAGGTCCAGGGCCTGAACTGTGCTCAGCCGTGTGAGAATCCAGTGCCTTAACCACCACGCCACCTGCCAGACCTGAAAGTGGTTTTAAATGATCATAAACTTTCTTCCTTTTTTTTTTTAAATTAACACGCTATTTTTTAGAGCAATTATGGAGTTTTCGTTACTCTCCCCACACACACACCCTCCCCCACATCACAGAAGGGGGCTCCTTACAATTGATAACCCTACACGGACACATCCCCAAGGTTCAGGGTTTATGGCGGGGCTCACTCTTGGTGTTGTAGGTTCTGTGGGTTTCACAGGTGCCTGGCGACGTGTGTCCACCCTCATGGCATCCTCCGGGGTAGTTTCAGAGCCCTAAAAAACCCTCTGAGCCGAGCCCTGCTGGTCATTCCTCCTCCGCCGCCCTCGGCACCCCTGGTCCCTGGCGGTCTCTGTACGCGCACCTCTGCCAACACGCATACACAGACGGTCCCGGCTGACGATGCTTGGACTTGCAATGCTCTGACTTCATGATGGTGGGAAAGCGAAACACTTTGTGGGCCAGCCCCATGGCTTAGTGGTTAAGGAAAATGGCCTCATATCAGCTCCCACAGGGTCTGATCCCAGCCTCAGAGGCTTGGAAAACACCCTGGGCACATGTCCACGCGTGTCCCACACCTGAAGGGTAGATTAGAATAGAGGAGGAGGGATTGTGGCGTGACCATCCCCCCTGGGGGGTGATTTCTGTCTCTCTCTGGTGAGTACATGCACCCTCTGGCAATAAAATTTTTAAAAAAGAAAAGAAACTGTACTTTGAGTACCTATACATTGGTTCTGGTTTTCATTTTCAATACAGTAGTCAACAAGTTAACATTGATAAGTAAGCCAGGTCTTTTGGAACATTCTACTTCAGGAAAGGAGTGATAGACTTGGGACCTTTGTCCTATCCCAGAGTTGCTTAGTGACGTTCTAGCATGTCGGAGGTAGAACAAAGTGATCTCCATTAAGATACTTGAGGGATGGGCAGGTGGTGTGGTAGTTACGGTGCTGGACTCCCACATGGCTAACCGTGGTTTGAATCCCTGACCTGGCAGATTAGTTCTTCTCTCTCTCTCTGATCAAATTGAAGAAGAAGAAGAAATAAAATTAAATGAACAATTCTTTTAAAATTTTTTTAAATAAAATTAACTTAAAAGAAGAAGAAGATACTTAAGTCCAGCCTCCGTAGCGTGGTCAGTAGCATACCAAACCTCTGAGCTAGAAACTACATGCTGACCAGAGTTCAGGTCCCCAGCCAGTCAGCCCGAGAGCGTGCTAGACATGTACGGAGTACATTGGCAGCTGGAAGATTGGAGAAAGGGGATTGCAGTGCGAGCAAGCGCTGTGGAAGGTGCTTCTCTCTCGTGTATACATGTGCTTCTGTCATAATTTAAGGGAAAGAAAAAACAGAGTTGGCCTTGTAGTGTAGCAGTTAGGTGATTAGACATTGTGCAGAGGAAACTGGATCTGCCCATATGGCTGACCAAGGTCAAGTCCCAGCCCATCTGTTTGAAAAACACACCAGGTACATGTGTATGTGCCCAGGATCTTAATGGGATGGAGAATTGGAAGAAAAAGGATTGCAGTTTGACCAATCCCTGTGGGGGCAGGGCGCAGGGTGCTTTCTCTCTCCTTCCCCTGCCCCCTCTTTTACTCCCTCTCCTTTCCTTCCTTCTCTCTCTCTCTCTCTCTCTCACACACACACACACTTACACATCCTCTGGCATTAAAAAAATACTTGCTTTATTTACTATAATTTGGTAGCAGTTCTCATTTCTTGGCCAGTTCTGTTACTTTGATATCCTCGACATTTAGAATAACTAAGTATATGTTCTGCTTTATGGATAATTTTGCAATCTATTTTCCTAGATTTGGACTTTTTTTTTTTTTTTTTGCTGTCCCAGAGTTGCTTAATGACTTTCTAGCATGTCTGAGGTAGAACAAAGTGATCTCCATTGAGATACTTGAGGGACCCTCAAGTATGCTGTAGGGTGCATGTGCTAGCTAGAAAGAGACTGGAGAGTGCTTTCTTACCCCCCGAGGGCATGGCCACACGACAGTCCCTTCTCCAGTCTCCTCTTGGAATTTTGGGCATGCATACACATGCCCCTGGTATGTTTTTCAAACTGCTGGGCCAGGGACTCAAACCATGCAGTCAGCACAGGATCCAGCCACCTTAACCACCATGCCACTGGCAAGCCCAGCTCAAACCTTTTTATGATGAAATTCTCAATAGCTTTGGTGTGCTAAAACCTGTAGGCTTTCAAATAATCTTTTTTTTTGGGGGGGGGAGAGATTTTCACTATAGGGCACGTGCGCTCGCCAGACAGACAGAGAGAGACATAGAGACAGAAAGCTAGAAATCACCCCCCAGGGGGGATGGTCACGCCGCAATCCCTTCTCCTCCATTCTCCTCTCGGGATCTTGGGCACGCACACACACGCGCCCGGCGTGAGTCTCAAGCCACCGGGTCCGGGACACGAACTATGGTCGACTACGTGGGAGTCCAGTGACATAGCCATTACGCTAACTGCTGGTTCCCTCAAATAATCTTTAATGAGTCAGTTTATGCCCTCATATTTCTGCTTCACTGGAACTCACTCCTGGTGGCTGAGCGGCGTTTTCAGGGTTAGTGAACCTCTTCTGCACAGTCTGGCTCTGGCAGGCTCCAGGACTCGTCTGTGGACAGAGGGTGTGTTCTTTCTGATCCCTCTCCCCCAGGTGAGGGAGCACCCCGACGGCCGAGCATCCCATCCCCTGAGCCGGGCCCTGCTCAGTGTGTGCGAGTGTGTGTGTGTGTCGGTGTCCTTGTTTCTCACGACAGTCCTGCAGACACCCGTTATAGAGCTGGGACCACAGCCAGGCTTGTGGGCTAGAGCAGGGCTCCCCGCAGCCTGTATGGGCCCTTGTAGCTCCAGACCTTGGGGTAGACGGGAGCCCCTTTGTTTCCCATGCTTGCTGTTCCAGATCGTTGGTAGGGCAGAAGGTTTCAGAGAAGGCCTTCCGCTGTCTACAGTGAGCCAGATCCATGAACACGGCTGCCGGCCGAGTCACCTTCCTCACTGGACAGTGCTGCGTGAAGGTCATCACGCGCTCTCCCTGGAGCTTGCTTTCTCAGCCACTCATGTCCTGAAGTGGCCAGACGTAGCTTTCATCTTCCCGTCTTCCCGTAGCGCCACTGAGACGAGAGCTCGGTAGCTCGAGTGCGATGACCTGGCCGTGGTGGGAGACTAGAGCAAACAGGCCTTGATCTGTACATGGTGCCGGCACCTTTCCTGAGGTTCGCGGACCACAGCAGGAGGCGGGGAGCCACAGGTTCTAATCACAGACCCAGGCGCAGCGCGGGCCCGAGCAGAGCGGCGACCGGCACCAGACACCTAGGCAGGGTCAGGATCCTTTCTGTCCCTTTTCTGCTTCCGAGGTGTTGCCTCAAACTCCATGTAACTGTGCCCTGAGGGCCCAGAGTCCCCGAGAGCACTGACCCCTGTCCTGCCTTGCAGACCGGCGCCAGTGGTGTGCCATCGCCGTGCTCTTCGTGGTCCTCCTCATCGTGCTGGTCCTCTTCTTGGTGCTGTGACAGTGGCAGCTGCGGGTGCGAGTGTCCCCCGCACACGAGCCCGCGGTGGAGAACTGAGCCGCGCCACGTCGCCGTCTCCTCACATTCCTGTCCAGAGGCAGACGCGGCGCCCACCGTCATTTCTCTGCGTGACCCCAACTTGAGACCGCGCCTCCTCCGTCCCAGCGCTGACGGCCGGGGAGCAGAGGACAGACGACTAATTCCTGGTGCCAGCTGGCTGGGGCCGCCGCTCCTGCTCCTGTTCGGGGGGCAGCTGGTGTGCTTGGCCTCGGGGGCCTCGTGCCCCAGGAGGGACTTCGTGTCATCCCGAAACTGCGCCGACTCCCGTGTTTGCTGTCGCTCCGTCCATCCTCCCTCGGCAGCTCTTCTCTGCTGCTCAGCCCCTCCCCTGCTCGGACCACACTGCAGCCCGTCCCGAAGCACCTGCCAGGACACGGCTCGCGGGGGCCTCGCTTTTCATTGCCCAAGAGCTGATGGTCAGTGAGGACGAGGCCAGGCACAGCCTGTGACTGAAAATGCCGCGGTTCGTTTTTCAGGGATAAGTGCTGAGATAAAATCGCTTTTGCTAGGCGCTCTTTTTTTTTTTTTTTGTGGTAGGAATAACTAATGGAAAATAATGATTCTTCCTGGGGTTGAGGGCACTAACAACTTGTCGCTTTAAGTGATGGCACAGTTAAACTGCAGCAGGACCCTGCGTTGGCCCAGCTTAGGGGAGGGTGGTCGGCCTCTGCAGGGGTCGGGGCTGGAGCCTGGCACGGTCCTGGTGCCTCCTCCCAGAGGAGCATCCTGCACTCCCAGAGCGAGCCTCCAGCGACCTGATGCCGAGCAGCTCAGCAGGGTGCGTGGCCGGGAGGCGGACCGTGCTTGCTGGCTGTTAGGTCATTCCCGTGCTGTTCCAGGTTGGGGTGGGTGGGACGTGGTGAGGACGTTGATTCCATTTCCACAGACACCGTAATGACAACAAAGACTGATCGCGGGGCAGGCCAGACTTCCTGACCGTGCGTCATAGTGCGGACCAGGGGATGAACGCGGTTCTTAGTCACTAAGGTGACAGCTTGATTTCATCATCCGTCCGTTCAGGTCACGGAGCCAGTCCAAGTCGCAGTGGTAGATGCTCTAACCGCGTTCGAGTTGCTGAAATTGCTGCGACACTAAACTTTAAGCTTCTGTGACTGTGTTAGGCCTCCAGTGTGCACGTGTATATAGGATATTTTTATAACTTCCCTAATACTGAGGTAGCAGCGGGGCCCAGGAGCAGAACTCTGCGGCGAAGGCTGCTGGCTGCTCCTCGCCGTCTTTTCAGCTGGGGGGACAGCAGCGTCCACGTGGAGTTCGAGCTTCAAGTTCTCATTTCCTTCTCCATGGGTGCATTCCTCAGCACACTAATTTTTTTTTTAAAAGATCTTTTTTCTTTTCCTTGTTTTATCTGTATTTTGTGGGATTAGTTCCCCCCCTTTTTTGTGATTTGCAATGATGCGCTTGCCCAGCTGACTTTTGAATTGCACTTTTTAATAAATATTTGTAACAATTTTTTTAAGAAGGGTATTTTATCTTCTTTAGGATCGCGATAAGTAAGGACATCTTGCCTGTTGGTGAAAGCTAAAAGCAAATTTATAAAACTGAAAGGGTGGTTGAAGTCCATGTTTACACTCAGCTCTAATGTTTGATATATAAATAAGTTATTTATTTTCAAACTGGAAAAAAATTGACTATTTCAAAGGGCTTCAGAGGTAGGGTACTAGATTATTTATGTTTTACAAAGTTTTAGGACTTAGATAGTGTAACCTTAGAACAGGGACGGTCCTTAGATTTGCATCAGAATATCGAAGTGTTTTGTTCACACTGAGCGTGACCTTGTCTGAGTACTGTAATCCACACTCCATATTACAAGAAGCACTGGCATCCTAAGGAATTGCAGGATTACCCTACTGACAAGCCATGCCAGTGTCTAGCTATTGGCAGGTTTACGGTGCCACACTGAAAGATCGAGCGTGGCAGCAGGGCCTGTTTGGAACTCACCTGGTCGTGAATGAATGAAAGAAATACTCTCTTTAGCTGAGGTAACAAGTTTTATGACCTCGAGGCTTAATTACGACAGGCTGAGCACCCCTAATCCAGAAATCCAAAGTTTAAGAACAAATTTTTTGAGGGCCAACACACCAGAAGTCGAACATTCCACACTTGGCCTCATGTGACGGGTTGAGGTCAAAATGCCACAGTGCAAAAATGTGTGACATTACCTTAGGCGACGTGTGTTAAGGACTGTTTGAAATGGAACTGGATTTCATGACTAGGCTTGGGTTCCACCCCCAAGATGATCTCACTGCGTATGCGCGAATATTCCAAAATCTAAAACCTCTGGTCCCAGGCCTGTTGGACAAGGGACGCCCCCACCTGCTTTTCATAGTGGCATGCCGACCCCACTGACGTAAGGTGTCTGCCGAACACCGAGGTGACCAGCTCAGGCTGAAGCTGGACAGGAAAGAAAAAACTGACCGACAATGCGGGATTCTCCTACAGGGCTTTCTTCCGGTCCGGTCCTCTCTCGGGCTGACTTGGCCGCACTCGGAGCCTGTTGTACCCTGGCAGGGGGGTCCCTTCAGATCCAGGGCTCACCTGAAGGGCCTGTGCTCAGGCTCCAAACGTGGCTGCCAGAGAGCGGGCCAGGGTCTGCGTGCATTCCCGAGGATACATATTTTCTCTTTGGCTGTGATGGTCCCAGGCTTTAGAGAACCAGAGTGGCCGTCCTCCATCCCCATCAGAACGGGAGGAGTATGGGAGCAACGGGGACACCCCCCACTGCCCATACGCACTTCCTGGGCACAGTTGTGGTTTTTTCGCATCATCCTTCTGCACCAGCGCTCACATTCACCGCGCTTAGAGCCCTGGCGGAGCGTGGATAGCAGGGAGGGAGCGCGATTTGTTTACTGGAAGGACGTTCCCTTCAGTGATTAGGGGGCGGGGTGGGAATGAATCATTGAAGGAGTCTGGCAGAATGTGAATCCAACCAGAAAACCAAAACCCCTTCAGCGTTTCGTCCTGGCCCCCGTGTGGACTGCGAGATCCCAGCGCTGTCTGCCCCGGGCTGCGTGGCCGAGAGAAGTCGCGGCGTGTGCGCACGTGACAAGCGTCTTCACTGGTTCAGAATTCACTCCAGAGCTGAAGGGGGATCTTGGCGACGTGCCTGGCGTTCTCTGCTTTTAGCCAGAGTTAAACAGACTGATGGGTCTGGTAGCCAACCACTTGGCACCTTCCCTCCTTCTCACCTCGTGAGATCGCGGGCTGTGAAAAGAAATCTCGGCTAACTCAACAGAAATCTGTCTCTGAAGTGCTTTACCTTCTGTAAGGGACGCTGCTGGAGCCAAGATTTTTCTCTCGGTAATTTCCCTGGCTGCAAAGTGAGACCAGAGGGACATCGATTCCCTGTCACCTTTTTAGGATTCTTTGTAGCAGCTGAAGATTGACAAGTGGAATGGCAGATCTGAGTGGCTCTTCAGCTCCGGAGACCGACCTTGGGCCGTTTGGCCTCACCTGGCACCACGAGGCGAATTTGTGAACCAAACAAACTTGGATGCTCTGGAAAGCTGCGGTTCTGAAATTTGGGGACTGTGCCACCTTTGATTCTCCTTCTTTGTCTTCCTCTCCCTGGCATTTCTTTCCTTTCTCAGTTTATTAAGAAAAAAGAATTTTTTAAAATGGTTTTTGTTTATCAAGGGTGGAGAGAAGGGGAAACCAAAGGGTTCTGGCTTCCTCGCCCTTCTGTCTCTGGGCACCAGCCAGACCACGGTCAGGGCCTGAAGACAGTGCCCCTCCCCCACCCCGACTCCTGCCAAGGCCCTCCCTGGGCATCAGGTTGTGGCTTCTGCTCCTCCCAGGGCTCTCGCTCTGGGCACAGGGACTTGTCACCTGCTGGCTGGAGAGGAGAGAGGGCCTTTCTTCAGTGTCCCCTGCCCATTCTCAGCTGCCAGCTGCAGACAGTGAGCTTACACTAGAATAACGGCCTGGTCTTGGAGGGCCCACGTTGGCCAGTCATGTAAACAGGGAGGCTGTTCTTGCTGTCTTGATGGTACCGGAAAAGTGTTTTCTAGCGTCCAATCCAGAAAACCAAGAGAAGCACAGAGCAGCCCTCAGACCCCCATAGCAACACGGTGCAACTCACTCGCTGCTCGGCCCCCAGGTGGGACTCAGCTCCAGAGTAGCTGGCGTCTCAGTTGCCATCTTTAATGGTAGGGACTTGGCATCACTTCGGGCTCGGTCCTCCTGTTGGAGTGAAACCCCAGCTCGCCCGACACACGTGGACTCATCTGGCCTGCTGCGCTCTGGACTTGGTGTCACAAGCACGCGCTTAAGGGGCTCGAGGCTGAAGGGGCTCCCAGCTGACCTGAACAACACGGCCGAGGGAGACAGTAGCTTAGCGGCTCACTCCTGGCCACAGACGGTGCGATGGGATTCGCCTCTTGGATAAACACAAGTTCTGAAATGCACGCTTACTGGGTCAGGCTGCTATGGTCTAGGCCTGACCGGGAGTTCTTCATGATCTTGTAGCTTCTTTGATTAGATCCGGAGGTCAGGGACGAGGGGGAGAGAGAACTCGGCTTCCCTCTGCCGTCAGCTGACACCGGGCCGTGTTCCTTCTGATGTGACCTGGGTCCAGAATGCCCTTCCCATGGCTGTGTAGACAGCGGTGCCCGTCCCAGTTGCCTGCCGTGCTGCTTGGGTTTCATGTCAACCCTTCACAGAACCAGCTTGCCCGCCGCAGCCAGACCCTTGTGACAAAGTGTTTTACCGTTTATTTTTAAGGTGATATGCCAGGGACCACTTGGTTATCCGGGGAGTGTTAGAAATAAGAGCGCCCAGCCTCATGGATTGTGGATCAGAGCCCACGGGCCTGTCCCCTGGCCTGGCCGGCCATCTGGCGCTCTGCCCCAGTGGAGCCTTCTGTCAGCCTTGGCAAGGAACCCTGCTCAGGGCTGTCCCTGCCTGCACCGCACAGAGCGCACGTTCACCGAGAACGACACGTGTGACCCCGCAGCTGAGGTTCGGCCTGGGGAGGCAGATGTCTTAGTCCTCGGGGGTGGAGTACCTGCGCCCGGTCCCTCGTGTGGGCGGAGGGAGGAAGGCCAGGTGTCCCTGAAGAGGCGTCTGGAGCTGTCTTGAAGCCCGTGTATCTCCTAAAAGGCCTCCGTGGGCACACCGATGGGCAGACGTCAGAGCACGGCCCAGCCTGGGAGGGGGGCCTGGGAGCCACCCAGGACAGCAGACGGGGAGGGCACCAGCTTCGGAAGGGGACGTGTTCCCACGGCTGCGTGTGACCAGAAACGCGTACCTCCCGGCCGTGGAACACGTGCCATCAGAAGGGACCACTGGGACTTTCCCGGGGGTAAAGAACCTTACTTATTTTAATTTGACTTGACTAGAAGGCACAAACTGAAGAAGTGGGTCAGGGATTAGAATCGCAGATGCTGGGGTGATTTCCAGATGGCGCTTCCCCCTCGACAGTGTGAGACAGTCAAGGCCCAGAGCGAGCCCCGGCGCAGAAGTCCCAGCCCTGGGCCGCAGGTAGATTGTCCCAGGTGCGCAGTGGGCCCTGCACGGGCCACAGAGTCACCTGGAATCTTGTTAGAAATGCAGGTTCTCAGGGCTCCCAAGGCCTGCCGAGTAGCTCACCCCGGTGAGGCCAGCTGTGTTTAAGCAAACCCTCTGGGTTACGACACACATGCCAGGCCAGGAGCCACCCCTGCGGCATCGTGCACGCAGCTGCGAGCCGGCCCTGCAGAGCTACGGCACCCGTGGCTTTGACGGTAGTCCTGACGTGGACGAAGGTTTGATAACACTATAAACTTGAAAACTTGCAAGAATTAATTACTTGTGTAAAACAGAAAAATAGTAGCCATCTTTAAAAGTGACATTTTTACACCCTGAAGTCTGTCAGCCGTGTTTCTTCCTTCTAAAATCGTGTATCAGCTGTATAAAGAACACTGTTCAGTATTAAAGAGAAATGGAAAGACCGAGCACTGTGTCCTGGGTGGGTGGTTTGGTCGTGTCGCGTTTTGTGTTTAGTTCTTTGCATCCCCAGGCACAGCCCCGTCCCCCTCCCCACCCCAGTAAACACACACGTGCACCTGCTCGGGGAGGAGAGCTCAGGACTGCTGGGTGAGCTGAATTATAAATTGCACCTTCCCTGGATGAGAAAATTAATATGAACTTTTAACCACCACAGCCCCGTACCGTGTGTTCAGAACAGTCCACAGCATGGTCTCTGCTGGGACACGGGGTCTGGGGGGGCAAGCGGAGAAAGGAAGCTGGTCCTTCATTCTCCGTGCACAGAAGGGCAGGCAGCAGGAACTCTGGCCTTGGTCAGGAACTCTGAGCCTGCCTTCAATTCTGGGGGAAAAGGTGATGAGCCCCGTGAGCTCCCTCGGGGCAGAGGTCTTCATCCTCACTACCACTGAGCATGGCTGAGCACATGACTCATGTAATGTTAAAGAGCGCTATGAAACGTGAAGCTTAACCACCCATTACAGATCTAGGTGAGGAAATGGCCCCAGAGGGGTCACTCAGAGCCCCTGCTGTCCCAGGGCCCAGCCCCAAGGTGACAGGTCAGCACTGAGGGCTCTGCTCATGTCACGTGATGGGCAGCTGAGGACAGGCACAGGCCAGGTGGCCTCGCCTCCCGGGGTGGGAGGATGCTTATTTTGAGAGTTAGGGGTGTGCCCTGAGAAAAGTTGCCCCTCCACCCCAGGGAGAAGCGTAGCCTGAGGCTTTGGCAGCTGCAGGGCCGCAGGGTCTCCCCCAGTGCCTGGCGTGCCCTGGCTCATCCACAAGAAAGTGTGATGGGCCGTCATTGGGAACGCCCCCATCGGCCACCCGTCTGCATAAAACTGACAGTGACAGTGGGAAAAGGCAAGGCCTGAGGCAAAGTGAAACAGGAGGGGCAGGCCTGTCCGCGCTGCCGCAGGAGGTCACGGCAGGACACATCTCACAGCAGGACAAGCCTGAGCACCGGGATTGGGTCTCTGGAAAGGGACCTCCCGCCAAGGTGCGGGAGCACTGGAGTGGCCCCTGTTGGGCCGGGGCAGGTGCAGCCTCCCACCTGTGAGTTCCCGGAGGGGCGTCCTCTCTCTCCCGAACACACGCCTTAGACGTTTCCTGTCGTCAGGAGAGCGCACGTGCAGACCAGCTGCCAGGGCAGGGCACCAGTGCTGCCAGGAGCCAGGCGGCCCCGTCTGAACGGCAGTGATCCTTCTGGCCCGCGAGTGATGAGACTGCCGTGCGGGCAGGGCTGGGACCAGGGCTGAGGTGGGGTATTGTCTTCACGCTCACACCCCAGGATGGAGATACTGTTGAAGCTCATTTTACACCTGAAAATGGAGGCATGGAGTAAAAATATTTGCCCAGGGGCAAGCGGTTAAGCTTGGTCTAGAACCCAGGGCTAGCTGGACCACCGAGGCCTCCCTTTCTCGACGCCATTCTGATTTCAGTGCTGGCAAGCACAGGTTTCACCAGGCTGGCCCTCTACCCTGAGCCATGGCGAGTGACCAAGGACAGGGCAGAGGGATCGCAGTAGCGGCCCCTGGATCGGCTGGTGGTGGGTAAGGCACTGGCCTTCTATGAGGGCCTGAGCTAAGCCGGGAGCACCTGCCTTGGACTTGACTGGCTCCTGCCCATGAAGCCCACAGTAGAGTTCAAGAAAGCTGCTGGTCCAGGATCTCGGGCAGGTCGGCCTTGCCGATATAATGTTTTGGAGCCTTTGTTTATTTGGCTGGAAATACGCAGAAAGTGAGTGCGCCAAACCCCTTATCATATAAACCCAGAGAAGCCTGGAGACGAGCCCAGGGTGAGCCTCGACGTTGCAGCATCTGAGTGCAGCTGTGAGCTCATGTGACCACCTGCGTCCAGATCCTGAGTTTAGCCGCAGAGCTAGACGGGGGCGGGCGCTCAGCCATGGGGCCGGGATGGGCGCTCCTGGGAAGCCTTCCTGCTCCATGCAGTGGGGCATCCTGCCGCGGGGCCTCCACTGTAGGTAGCCCTTGGCATGATGGCTTGTCTCTCTCACAGCTGTAGCCGTCTCTGGCCTGGGGATACAGGCATCCCCAGGGCAGCGTGGGCCTCCCTCCAGTGCCTGGCACCTGGCCAGGCCCCAACGGGCAGCTCCGTGCTGTGCATAGAGGCCTGGGCCCAGATTGCAGAAGGACGAGACAAAGGCAGGCCCGGCAGGCAGTCCACATCCGCAGGAGCCCGGACTCTCTCCAGGACTGGCAGGGCAGCTGTTGAGCCCTGGCTGCACAGGCACGGTACCAGAGCCAACTCCTGCAGCCCCCTTCCTTGGGGCCCAGCTATCAGACCTGGGCAACCACAGCCGAGGCCTGGGCAGAGCCGCTTGCCAGGGAAAGCTGCTGCCATTTCTAGGCAGGTGCTCTGGCTCTGTAGGAAAGATGGAAAGAAACTTCACAGAGGAAGGGGGTGTGGGGGGACCTGGGGACAGCAGGGCCTTTGACTAGCTCCAGAACCAGCCTGGGATTCAGGCTGGGAAGCGGGCTAGGCAGATGGACTTGGGAGGTCCAGTCATTGCCAGGAGAGTTTGTGGGGGAGAAGCAGCTCTGTGAAGAGTCCCAGGGAGCCCCCAGTATGGGATTCTGCAGGAGCCAAGGGGAGAGGCTGCATTGGCACGCAGGTGTCGCAGGACGTGTCCCAAGACAGGCTCCCCTAATGTTTTTGAAGGCTGCCAGGGGCTCTGTGTGTGGACAGGCATTGCAGAAAAGGCATGGGAATAGTCGGACGGTGGGTGAAAATGTGTGCAGTTGGGCCTTGGCAGACTTGGAACCAGGTACGGCCTGCGGGGGGTCCTGCTACCCAGACACTGTTCTGGAGGGCCAGGAAGTCCACAGTCACGTCGTTGCTCTCCACGCCCGGTCATGAGGATCTTCTTGGCAACAGGGACTAGGATCAATCTTCCCTCAGGGCCCAGTCTGGGAAAATTTCGTCAGCCTTGGGCAGTGGAATGGAGGAGCAAGCAGCCCCCTGGGCCTTGGCCCCAGGAGCATTTTCTTCTGCCTCCCCCAGATAAGAGCTATAGCCACACTAAACTACAGCTCTAGACAGGAACACACAGCCATTCCCCAAACAAAACATCCTTGCCTCGTGCAAGGCAACACACTCCTATTTCTTGCTAGTCTATTGTTTTGTTTTGTTTTGTTTTTAGGTTTTTGCTACAGGGCATGAGACATCACCCCGCTGGGGGATAGTCATGCTGCAGTCCCTTCTCCACTCTCCTTTCAGGTCCCTGCATACACACACACACACACACACACACACACACACACACCCCACGTGATTTTCAAGGCACTGACTCTGGGACTTGAACAGCTGTTCACTACGTGGGAGTTCAGCACCTTAACCACTATACCACCTGCTGGCCCCCTAGTCTTCTGTTAATGCTGGTCTCACACACTAGTGGGGTTGCCTGCTCTCTCCAGAATGGCGGCTCTGACAACAATTTGCCCGTCCTTCTCTGGCCACCCCCCTAAGGGAAAATGGAGGCGAAGGTCCCAGCCCCAGTGGTCGCTGGTCCTGGGCCCTCAGCAGGGTCCTTGGTGCAGAACAGAGAGTAGGAGGGGGGCTCCAGCGAGCCGTGGAGTGTCCCAGGAGGGTGGAGGACGGAGCTTCAAATCCCACCTCCACTGTCATCTGCATTTGTGACCTTGGATAAGTGACCAGCCTGAGCCCGGGGAGGACCGCCTCCCTCGCAGGGCTGCCGCGAGGATTCAGGAGTGTGTGCTCAATGCCCCAGTAGCTCTGGGAGGGGTGCGGAGGGCAGGGCAGGGCCAAGGGATGGCCACGTTCCTAAATCCCCAGGTTCTCTGGCTTCCCAAGTTCAAGCTGTGCCTGCAGATCCTCCATCATGCCTGAGATTTGGGGACACGTAGACACCGGGCACTGAGAACTTGTTCCCCCACCTCTCATCCTGCCAGTTCACGGGGGCCTCTGGGTTGCCCCATTTCCCCTCCCAGCCCTCCAGCCAGTTCCCG
>NW_006159534.1:2806532-2822225 GCF_000334495.1 Tupaia belangeri chinensis | reverse complement strand
GTTTGTGGGGGAGAAGCAGCTCTGTGAAGAGTCCCAGGGAGCCCCCAGTATGGGATTCTGCAGGAGCCAAGGGGAGAGGCTGCATTGGCACGCAGGTGTCGCAGGACGTGTCCCAAGACAGGCTCCCCTAATGTTTTTGAAGGCTGCCAGGGGCTCGGTGGGTGGACAGGCATTGCAGAAAAGGCATGGGAATAGTCGGACGGTGGGTGAAAATGTGTGCAGTTGGGCCTTGGCAGACTTGGAACCAGGTACGGCCTGCGGGGGGTCCTGCTACCCAGACACTGTTCTGGAGGGCCAGGAAGTCCACAGTCACGTCGTTGCTCTCCACGCCCGGTCATGAGGATCTTCTTGGCAACAGGGACTAGGATCAATCTTCCCTCAGGGCCCAGTCTGGGAAAATTTCGTCAGCCTTGGGCAGTGGAATGGAGGAGCAAGCAGCCCCCTGGGCCTTGGCCCCAGGAGCATTTTCTTCTGCCTCCCCCAGATAAGAGCTATAGCCACACTAAACTACAGCTCTAGACAGGAACACACAGCCATTCCCCAAACAAAACATCCTTGCCTCGTGCAAGGCAACACACTCCTATTTCTTGCTAGTCTATTGTTTTGTTTTGTTTTGTTTTTAGGTTTTTGCTACAGGGCATGAGACATCACCCCGCTGGGGGATAGTCATGCTGCAGTCCCTTCTCCACTCTCCTTTCAGGTCCCTGCATACACACACACACACACACACACACACACACACACCCCACGTGATTTTCAAGGCACTGTCTCTTGACTCTGGGACTTGAACAGCTGTTCACTACGTGGGAGTTCAGCACCTTAACCACTATACCACCTGCTGGCCCCCTAGTCTTCTGTTAATGCTGGTCTCACACACTAGTGGGGTTGCCTGCTCTCTCCAGAATGGCGGCTCTGACAACAATTTGCCCGTCCTTCTCTGGCCACCCCCCTAAGGGAAAATGGAGGCGAAGGTCCCAGCCCCAGTGGTCGCTGGTCCTGGGCCCTCAGCAGGGTCCTTGGTGCAGAACAGAGAGTAGGAGGGGGGCTCCAGCGAGCCGTGGAGTGTCCCAGGAGGGTGGAGGACGGAGCTTCAAATCCCACCTCCACTGTCATCTGCATTTGTGACCTTGGATAAGTGACCAGCCTGAGCCCGGGGAGGACCGCCTCCCTCGCAGGGCTGCCGCGAGGATTCAGGAGTGTGTGCTCAATGCCCCAGTAGCTCTGGGAGGGGTGCGGAGGGCAGGGCAGGGCCAAGGGATGGCCACGTTCCTAAATCCCCAGGTTCTCTGGCTTCCCAAGTTCAAGCTGTGCCTGCAGATCCTCCATCATGCCTGAGATTTGGGGACACGTAGACACCGGGCACTGAGAACTTGTTCCCCCACCTCTCATCCTGCCAGTTCACGGGGGCCTCTGGGTTGCCCCATTTCCCCTCCCAGCCCTCCAGCCAGTTCCAGCCCATCTTCTCGGCCACCAGTTGTGCATTCTTTGAGGGCAAAGTGAGGGGGTAGACTTCATCCAGAACGCCCATGCCTGCAGGGTGGTGGTTGGGGTGGGGTGTGTGCGTTGGAGCGCAGAGATTGGTGCCCAAGCCCTAGAGCCCGGCCCCTGCCCATCCTCGGGCTCCAGGCCCCGTGGCTCTCACCAACAACCTCTTCTTCCGCTGTACGCAGCCGCCCAGACCCCACCTTGGGGAAGTGGCCCTTGACAAAGGCAGAGTGTGTCAGGCTGGGCCGTGCACCCAGGGCCTCCGCCCCGTGACCCGCTGTACCTGCGGTCTGCTCAGGCCTGCAGGGAGGCCCCGGGCCCCACTCCCAGCTTGCAGCAGCACCCGCGGTACAGCGCAGCTGCCCCTGGAGGCCCCCTGCTGTGTGCTCATAGCCGCCCTCTGGTCAGAGCCCACAACAGGCCTTGGTCTCCACCCCCAGGGCACCCAGCAAAAGACATTCCTGCCTCCCCCTGGTCCCTCTGCAGCTGAGGAGAGGGGCCCCTGAGAGGTTTACAACAGGCGCCAGGGCCTGCAGCTTCTACCGGTGGGTTCTGAGGTTTGCCCCTTGCCCTCCCCCCAGGCAGATGGACCCATCTGAGGCAAAGTTGGTGCCACTTTGCTCCTGCAGTCCAGGCCTAGGGGCTGTCTGTGCTGAGGGAGGGATGTGGGGTGGGGCAGGGAAGACCCCACCTCTGCACAAGCCATTTACCTGCCACACCTGAGCTTACCGGCCCTTGCCTTCCCATTCACTTTTTCAAAACCCGCTTGGGTGTGCCTCCTCCCTCGACCTCCCTTCCCTGCCACACAGATGGCTCCCCCTGGCTGTCCACACTACGCTAAGGCCGGAGCCAGCCCCTTCTGCATCCCCAGGCAAGTCTGATGTTTCTGGGTCACCCCCAGACTGGCCACGTAAGTAGAGCAGGCCTTTCTTGTACCGAGGCCCCTGTCCAGCCCAGGACTTCTAGGTTAGCAGCTCCTGGCAAGGTGGCGGGCCAGGGTCAGACAGGAGGCTGGGGAGCCACAGCACCACCCCCCATCGCACCAGCTAAGGCCCCGGGGGTCACTGCGCCCAGGGAGGAGCTGGGCGCCTGGAAGGGACAGCTGCTTCCTGGGAATTAGACCACTGGTCCAGGGGCTGGAAACCTGGCCCTTCTCCCTGCTCTGGCAAGGGCTGCTGCCTGTCACTGTCGTGAACTTGTCCCCACCTGTGTAAAAGGAAGACAGAAATCCGGCCATACCTGGCAGGGCTAGCCACAAGAGCCAGGGCAGGGCTCCCCCTGCAGGGACCTGCTCCTGTCCTCTCCTGGCTCCTGTCCTCTCCTGCTCCTGACCTCTCCCCAACTCCATTTCTTCCCGTCAGAGAAGGCAAATTCTGGCTGAGCAGAGAGCGGCACAGGGTCTCGGCCTTCACAACATTCTCGTTCCGTGACCTCAAAGCCAGGAAGTGGGGTACAGAAGCTGCCAAGGCGGTGGCTTCCTGATGCAGGGCTGTTTCTACACTTCAGGGGCCCTTGATGGGTCCCCAGGTGGCCCCCGCGCCCTATTCACAGCCTGGAGCCCGGGGCACCTGCTCCACGGGCCCCTCTGCTCCCCTGCTGGGGTATTTCTCCCTGAGCCCAGCCAGGTCAGCCCCACTTCCCCTCCTGCTGGGAGGCCTCAGAGGCCCAGGCTGCAATGCTGCCGTGGAGAGAGGTGGGGAGACGGGTGTTCTCTGACTCCTCTGCTAAGGCCTTGGGCAGGGAGAACAGCACCCACCCCCCAGCACTGTCCGCTTTCCCCCAGGGCCCTCGCCTTTCCTTCAGCCACGGGCCTCCTCCAGTGTCTTGTTTCCTAGTGGAAGCCACCCAGGTCACTCGGATCCGAGTCTGCCGAGGCACCACAGTGCAGCCAGCTGCAAAGCAGCCATTCCTCTCCTGAGCGTAAGCCTGTAAGCCTCGCCAGGGCTTTCCCAGACAAAGGACTAGCTCCAGAGGCACCTGCAGCTGCCCTGGCTGGAAGCTAGCCTGGGGCCCTCTCCTGCCTTCCCTTCACCCGCACCCTCCCTCCGACACGCCCAGGCCCTGCCATGGATGGTGAAGGCCAGGTCCAGAATTTAGTAACTCAGAGTGGGAGAAGCTTCAGCTTTGCTTTTTAATAATTTAAGTCATACACAGCCACCTGCTCCCAGCGGCCATCCCCATGAGCCCAGGGTGGGGAGGCCCAGGTGGGATGCCCGTCCTCTGCTCCCCGGCCTTCCTGCTGCCCTCCGCCCACAGCTGCCCCCGGGAGGTCTAGGCAGAGTGGCAGCTGGGGGACCAGGCACCAGGTGCAGCCCCGTCTCCAAGCTGGGGGAGGAGGCCAGAGGCCCTCACAGGCCAGGCTGGGCTGTGACTATTCCAGCTTCCCCTGGAGCAGAGGCAGAGGGGACCGAGGCTTAGGGCCAGCCCCTGGCCAGACTGGCCGCCGCAGTGCACTGCCCTGAACCTGGCCTTGCTTTCACTTTTTTCTCTTCAACTTTATATATCATAAAAATTTCCTAGAAATTCTTACTATTCTGGCAACTAGACGGCATCTCCCAGAGGTTGCCACCCTTAGAAGGGGCATGGAGCTCTGGTGTGGACTGTGCAGGTCCAGCCGCTGCAAGGCCGCACTGCGGGAGACTGTGGCCAGCTTCCGGGTGGACAGCAGCGGTGGTGCAGGAGTGGGGAGCGATGTGGCTGAAGCAGAGGGACAGGCCACACTGTCAGCCTGGGCAGCCTGGGACAGCGAGTGGCATCTGGGGGTGAGGCTCACCCTCAGGGACCAAGCAGAGGACTCACTGAGCCCCCTCCCCACCAGGTGTCAGTGCCACTCGGGCATGGAAAGGCCTCCCCAGCCCGGCACGAATGACCGACCACACACCGCAGGCTCTGTGCCTCCCCCGAGGCATTCGTTCACAGAAGGCCTGCCACAGCCCAGCGTGTAGATGCCACCTCGATCAGTGTTTTCAGTTGACAAAGCAGCTACAGGCAGCGCATTCCCGGCCACCCCCGCACCCCCAGGGTGGTTCAGGGCTTCTGAGAGGCGACAGCAAAGGCGGCAGCACTTCCAGGTCACCGCGGGACAGGCCTCTGCCTCAGCACTCGGACTGACAAAGTCTCCGAATGGGCCAGGAGCTCCTGGATGTGGGCCAGGCCCAGCCCTGCAACCTTGGCCCCGTTCACCTCGAGGATCTCATCGCCCACCCCCAGCAGCCCCGAGTACAGCTTGGCGGTGCTCGAGTCAGCCATGGCCTGCACGTAGAGCCCTGCGGAGGCAAACGGGAGGGGTGAGACAGGCCAACACACGGGGCCCCGGCAGTGCGTGGGGAGGTGCTCACGGGCACTCTCTCTCACACACACACACACACACACACACACACACGCGGCTTGACTTCATTCCTCTCACAGCAGACATGCCCCTCGACCCGCGATGGCCCCGGCTCTGGTGATCAGGTCCCCAGTGGGAATGGCCTAGGTGGGCTCGCATTGCAGATGAGGGGGACAAAGACTGCATTAAAATCCAGATACTTCCCAGGTGCCCGGCGCCTGCTGGCTGGGGTCCCCCTACCCCCAGGCTGGGCTGGCGGAGCCAGGCCCAGGCCGGGATGCCCTCACCCTGTTCTCAACACAGCAGGCCAGCTAGCAGCACAGAGGAGCGTCCTCCACTCTGAGCCTTCGGGCCCAGCCTCGCCCAGCTCCCCCACCCTGCAGCGTCCAGCCTGACCTCCCTGCTTCTCTTCCCACCTCGGGGCCTTTGCCCTTGCTGCTCACTGCCTGGAATGCGCTCCCCCCACTCACCTCCTGGCTCCTCCCTCACTCTCCCGCCTCTACTCATGTCCTTTCCTCAGAAAAGCCGCCCACCCTCCTGAGCTGCCCACCCTCCTAAGACACCCTCATCGTGTCTTAGGGCTTCTCACGTCATTGTCAACATACATAACAGCGGGTGTAAACGGCCAGGCGTGGGTGTATGGCCGAGCTCCCTCCCTGGGATGCAAACTCACAAGGATGGGGATTTTGTCTGCCCCATTTATTGCTGCATTCCCAGTATCTACAACACATAGTAGGTGCTCAGTATATATTGGGTTGGAAAACTCATGACACATTTTGCATAGAAAAACAGAAAAAATAGGTCATAACTGACCACTGGTATTTCCAGAAACAGCACCCAAGAAGCGATGAGCAAATCCACGCCGCCCACAGCAAACCTGGCGGAGGACAACCTGGCGGAGGACGGGCTAAACACCTTTACCTGGAACATCAGAGCCAGGGCCCCGCCCTCCTCCCTCCTCGCAGAGCCCTGCCTGGGGCTTCCAGGCGTCTGCTGTGCCTGTCCTTCCCGCTCTTCTTCCGCTCTCCTGCCCCACCCCAGCACAGCTGCCCCTTCCCTAGTCCTCTCACCTGGGGACTCTCAGTCTTTTGCCCTGAGAGGCATTCTGGACCACAGGTCTGGTAAAGGCCTGGGAAAGTCTTGTCATCCCAAGAGACTGAGGACAGCGAGACCGAGACAGAGCCAGAGCACAGTATGGGTCCGGCCTGCCCAGCCCCCACCAGCGTGCGGCCAGGACCCAGCAGCACCACGGCCAGGGCCCTGGCTACACCGGAACAGTTTGCCCTGAGGGAGGGACGCGGGCAGGGCAGAGACGGGCAGGCACACTGCACGTGCCCAGACATCCTTGCAGCCCAGAGCCAAGCAGGGCACGGCTGGACACACCTTACGTGAGAGAGCCCAGAGGCCAGCAAGCAGAAGCTTCCCTCAGCTCCCTGAAAAGAGGCTCAGAGAAGAAAGCTGCCTCCCACCTCTCCAGCCACCTCAGGCCGCCTCGGAGCAGCAGCTGCCCAGGGCCAAGGCTCCTCAGGTGCAGAAACCCAGGCAGCCTCCACAATCCACAATGATCCCCCAAAGGCGGGATGAGACCCACCGCCCAGCCGAGGGCCAGAAACCCTCTGACCCCAGTCACAAGGCACTGCCTTGCTTTGCTAAGGTCTGGGGCTGTGGGGTCCGGGAAGTTGGGGGGGGCATACCTGAGTCCCGGCGCCCATTGCCAGAGGCCACACAGAAGCCGAAAGTACCCTCAGGGGAGCGCTGTAGCTGCAGCTGGCTGGTGCCATCTGGGAACACCTCCACCACGCGGCCCACTGTGCGAGCCAGGCTGGGGGCACTCACGTCCTCCACGCTGAGGGCCCGCCGGGCGGGGGCCTTGGCCAGCCTGCGAGGGAACCGGGTCACAGTGAGGGCACAGCACTTTGGGCACCGGGGCTCAGTCATCACTCCCAGTGAGGCCTCTCAGGGTTTTCACTGACCCGAGGCTGCAGCCGAGACCAGCAGGCTCCCACGGGTGTCACCAGGAAGCCCCTCCCCCACCAAGACCAGTGGCTTCTACATCTTTGGGGTACAGAGACCTCTGGGAGAATCTGACAAAAACTGTAATTGTATATGCAACTTTCAGGGGGTTCTCTGCACTCCTCGAAGGCGCTCCACAGTCACAGGTAAGAGCCGTCAGCCTAGATGGCCTCGCAGAGAGGATGGGGTTTCTCTACTAGGCCTCTTTGGGGGATCCCTGTGTCTGGGTGTTTAATCAGATCTTTAGCCGGGCTAAGGAAACTCCCTGAGTGTTCTGTGTGCAAGATGTGACCAACAGCAGAGGGGCAGAGGAAAGGAACCTGCCCACTTCCTGCAGCCCAGGCCGCCTCGGTGCTCAGCTGCACAGATGAGGGCATTGAGGGCCTCTGAGTGGGCTCCAAGACCCGTGGGCACCTCATCCTCCCCACACCAGATCTGCTGAGGGCAGGCATGAGAAGCCCTGGGAAGGCCATGCAGCTGAGGCTGTTGGAAGGAGTTAGGCATACAGGTCCCCTGTCCTCTCTTTGAATCTGTCCTCCAAACCATCTGTGCCCATCTTACCTGCCAGCTGCATTGTCCCCAGGCCTCCCAACCAGGTACAGGCTGGACCGGTCCCCCTTGCCACTCAGCAGAGAATGGAGGTTCTGAAAGGAGGCAGCTTTTCGACGTTGATGAGAGGGTGACACCTGGTGGGGAAGGCCCAATATTGCAGGTGAGAAAAGCCACTTCTCAGAGGGGTTGATAAAGGACTTGGCCCCAAGCATGAACCAGAGGACCCTCTAGGAAAGTGATGGTGACTGGGCCTGCAGGAGACGTGGCGGTTAAGACACTGGATCCCACATGGCTATGTGGTTCCAGTCCCAGACCTGGCTTGAAAAGTCACACCAGGTGCATCCCAAGAAGAGACTGGAGAAGTGACTGTGGCCAGCCCCATCCCCTCCCCAGGGGGCAATTTCTCTCTTTCTCTGTCTCTTTCTGGCAAGTAAGTGACTTTATAGCAAAAAAAAAAAGAAAGAAAGAAAGAAAGTGACGGGGGCACTTATGTCATTTTTTTTTCAGCAGTAATCACCGAAGGAGATGGAGAGGCCACGTGAGGCATCAAGTTTGTTTTTAATTTTAGGTAAAATAATTTAGTGCTAGTTATTTCCTTAAGAAAATTAGACTTTGGGGGACCAGCAGTTAGTGTAATGGCTGTGTCACTGAACTCCCATGTAGTCTACCACGGTTCGAGTCCCAGATCCGGTGGCTTAAACTCACGCCAGATGCATGTGCGTGTGTGCCCAAGATCCCGACAGGAGAATGGAGGAGAAGGGATTGCAGCGTGGCCATCCCCCCTGGGGGGTGATTTCTCGCTTTCTGTCTCTCTGGCAAGTGCAAGTGCCCTATAGCAAAAACCTCTCAAAAAAAAAAAGAGATTTTTTTGTTAAAAAAATCTTGAACATTATTTTGTAATTCTTTAGTTTCCCTCTTATGGTCACCTTTGTTCAAAAATGTTTAATGCCCAGCTGTGGTGGCACAAGTGGGAGAGCACAGCTGAGGCCACAGGGAGGCCTAGAGTCAGTTCTCCGCTCAACTTAAAGAGGCGAGTGTGACGTGTGGAGGCTGAGGCAGGAAGCCTCTGCTCTGTCTCCCCTCCCACCTGTGTGCTCTCTTTCCCCCACAAAAAAAAAAAGAAAAAAAAATGGTTGTAGTTAGGTATGTCACCTTAAAAAAACGAACAAGACAGTACCCCTCTGGGAGTTCCTAGAACACTGAGGCAGGGATGAACACAGATGAGGTAAAAGCTCCTGAGCTGTGGTGCGGCAGTGAAGTGATCCCCAAGAGAAGCTCGAGCCCACCTGGCAACAGCAGTTCGAATCCCTGGCCCTGCCAACCTGAGACTCACCACACGTGTGAGAGTGGCCAAGGTCAGATGGGCACGAGGAAGGGGCCTACAGTGTGACAGGCCCTGTCGAGGGTGCTGGTACTCACATCTCTCCCTCTCTCCATCACACTCATGTGCACATGCGTGTGTTCTATCAAGAATAAAGGGGGAAAAAAAAGACCTCTAAATATACATTGTAGCTGCAAGGTTAAAAGCACAGATGGGACCAGCAGAAGGTGTAACGGTTACATCGCTGGACTCCCACGTAGTCAACTGTGGTGCGAGTCCTGGACCTGGCAGTTTAAACTCACACCAGGTACGTGTGCCTGCATGCCCAAAATCCCAAGAGGAGAATGGAGGAGGAGGGATTAAGGTGTGACCATTCCCCCTTGGGGGTGATTTCTCACTTTCTGTCTGTCTCTCTCTCTCTCTCTCTCTCTGGCAAACAAATCCACCCTACAGCAAAAATATCTCTCTAAATTTTTTTTAAAGTACAAATAATGTGATTGAATGTATAAAAGAAAATTAAATTAAAAATTTTAAAAATAAAAAATATCCCTCATTAAGAAAAAGGTACAGATGTGTGGAGGACGCAGAGAGAGGCTCTGACCTTGGGGACAGCAGAAGAGCTCACACTTGGGCGACAAGGCTGCAGAGGTGGGAGATGGGCTGGAGACGGGCCTGGCAGGACCCCATGTGCTGCTAAGGAGCCACTGAGTGATGTGAAGAGTGACAAGGTCAGAGCCAGGTTTCAGACGGCCCTGATGAGGAGGCAGCTCTGAAGGTGGGGTGAGGAACGAGGCCGGGAGAGGCAGACTTGTATATCACACACAGGCCTGTCACACTGGGAATCTATGCTGCTACGGTCTGAAATCTGCGTCCCCCCACAGTCACATATTAAAGCCCAAGGAGGTGGGCTTTGGAAAGTGAGAAGGTCATAGGGAGGGGGCCCTCCTGAGTGGAATTCATGCCCTTACAAAAGAGGCCCAGGGAGCTTCCTGCCCTTTCTATAGGTGAGGTTACAGCAAAAAGAAAGTCATCTAGGAGGATAGACAGACACCCTCAGCAGATGCTGATTCTGCCAGCACCCTGACTTTGGACTTCCAGCCTCCAGAACTGTGAAAAACTTCATTCTCACTGTTTTATAAGCCACTGGGTTAATGGCCTTTTGTTATAGTAGCCTGGATGGGCCAAGACATGCTCTCAAGAAGGCAGGCACATTATTAAGCTTATGAAGAGAGGGGCCTGATCTCAGCTCCAAGCCCAGAGGGTGTTGTATAAGAAGTCATGTTGAACTTAGACCTCAGAACAAGCAGGAGTTTCCCAGGGAAACAGGAGAGGGGAAGGAAGAAGAGAGCCTTCCAGGTACAGGTTCAAAGGTCAGGGGAGGAGATGGCTACTGAACTTGAGCTGTGAAATATTGCTTTCACTGACTAAAAATGATTTTCTGCTGAGACTTCTCCCTCCAGATTCATTTCTACCTCCATGCACTGAATGTCTAGACAGGTCCAAGTGAGCAGTATCCAAACGTCTAAATACTATTAAGGTCAGAACATTCCTCAATTCCCACGGAATCTGATGCACAAAGAGTGAAAAATGGAACAGAAGAGAGATTGCAGATCACCTCCTTCTGCACACCTCTGAACACTCAGATTGAACTTCAGGATTTAGGAAGAAATGCACAGTCCATCAGATGACTAGAAATCACCACAGGGGCACAAGAAATATGGGAAAGCAAGGAAATACTTCTCCTCCAAGGGAAAAGAATAACTCTTCTTCATCCTCAGACAGTACAATGAAACTCGCAGAAATGTGAGATAAAGAATTTAAAATATTCATAGCAACAAAGCTAACAGAGATGGAAGAGAAGAGAGACAATGAACTGCGGAAGAGGCAGGAGAAAGGAGCTGACAAGTTCCAGGAGGTGCGGAAATTCTTGTAAGATCTGAAGAAGGAAATACACACCATAAAAGAATCAAATGGACCTGTTAGAGATGAAGGCTATAATACAGGAAGTCAAAACTCCCTTGAAAGTATTAAAGGCAGACTAGATCATGCAGAAAATCAAATCTCAGATGTAGAAGATAGAATCGCTGGACTAGAAAAATCCACCACAAAGACTGAAAAAATTGTCCCCCAAAATGAGAATAATATACGAGAAATACTAGATACCATCAAACGTCCAAACATCTGGATAATTGGCATCCCAGAAGGCGAAGAGACTAATAATTGATAATCTATTCCATGACATTCTAGAAGGAAATTTTCCAAACTTAGAGAGGCATTCAAAGGTTCAGTCCGAAGAAATACAGAGGACCCCAAATAAAATCAACCCAAGAAGATCTTCTCCAAGACACAGCATAGCCAGATTGACCAAAACCACAGACAAAGATAAGATACTAAGATTGGCAAGAGAGAAACATCAAGTTACCTCCAAAGACTAGCCCATCAGGCTAACAGCTGACCTCTCACCAGAAACAATGTGAGTGAGGAAAGAATGGGAAACTATATTCAAAGTGTTAAGGGAAAAACAATTTCAACCAAGAATTCTGTACCTGGCAAGATTACCCTTCATATGGGAAAAAAAAAAAATTAAAAAATTAAAAAACCCAACATTCTCAGATAAACAAAATCTGGAAGAATTTACCAACACCAGACCAGATCTCCAAGAAGTTCTAAAGGGAGTGCCATACCAGGAAAATTAAACACAGACATACAGAAATAAGAGTTCAAAAACAACTAAGAAAATGGTCAACTTAATCATAGGGACAAGCCAGGAGTTGATTATTATATCCCAAATTTAATCTGGAAGATCAGACCACGACAGAAGTATATGAGACTGAACTGGTGAAATAGAAACTTATGACTTTTGACTAAAACATTGCTGAAACTTAGGACTAAAACTAAAGCGTTTACTTCCAGGCTTTGTTTTCCAGTTTCAAGGATTTTTGTCCTGTCTTGAGCTGCCGACAGGTTCATGTACCTACTATTTGAACAGAATCTTAACCTGTTTCCTGGTTTTAAGTTTTAAACAAGGGTCTCTTAGCATTTCTTTGATTTTGACTTATTAAAGTTAAAACTGCTTTTCTTGAAATTAAAATATATATTTAAAAATACCTATTTAATGACTGCTGTAAGCTCTATAGCATCAGCTGGGTGCTACTTTATAGCACCCAGAGTTCATTCTACTCAGAGTTTCACGCCTAAAGCCAGACATGCATTCACAGATACATACATACCAGCTGAACTTGCTATTGAAAGTGGTTAGATTATTTAAGAGATTTTGTGAATCAATAAAATGTCGGGGGGAAAAAGGAATGGAAAACAACTGTAGACACCAGAGATGATGTGGGAGGAGGGTGGGAAATGGCAGAGGGTGAGAAACAGGGGAAAAAAAAAAAATATATATATATATATACACATATATACATGAAACTAGAAATATAAAATTATTGATAACATGTATTATTAAGCCACTATACAGTATATTCTGGATGGGAAATCACATTTTGTATGCTGTGACAATGCTCAATGAATTAATACAAATTGATTAATTTAAAATAAAAATAAAATTTCAAACAAACAAACAAACAGAAAAGGTCAAGGAGAAAGGGCCATAACCCCTCATTGAGGACATGGGAGCAGCCAGCATGTTCAGGGGAGAGTGGGGAAAACCATCCACCAGGAAGGCAAATGAAACCCAGGCTACGCTCCCACCAGGCACCAGGCAGCCCCGCCTGCCAAAGGAAAGACGGCACCCAATGGGTGTCATAAGTATTTCTGGATTAGACAGAATCCCTTCTTGAAATTTTATTCCTTTTTAAAAAAAAAAACTCTTTAAGATGTCAGCTAGTGGCATGATGGTTAAGGCAGCTGGATTCCACATGGCTGACTTCATGGTTCAAATCTTGGGCCTGGAGGCTTGAAAAATATGCCAGGAGTGTGTGCATGCATACCGAAAATCCCAAGGACAAAGGACTGTGGTGTGACATCCTCGCTGGGGGGGGGGGGGGGTGTTTTTCTCTCTCTCTCTCTCTCTCTTTCTGTGTGAGTGCACATCACCTGTGGCAAAAACAAAAAACAAAATTCCTTTCTCTCACTCAGTCCTCTCCCCCCTCCCCCTGCAACTCCTTCTTGGCTGGTCTACTTTTCATTGTTGTCCACACTCAGCTTCTATTGAGAACAAACTTTGTTTACAAGGATTCTTCAAAAAGCTCATGAAAAAGATCTACTATGAAAAAACAATGCCATGGATTTCAATAGTTTTTTCATCAAAAATAAGCTCATACTTTAATTCTCTATAAGCACAAACTTTTTAAGCCTTCTTGTATTTCTTGTATTTTTCTTTCTTCTTCTTCTTATTATTATTTTTAGATTTTTGCTGAAGAGTGTGTTTGTTCACCAGAGAGAAAGACAGAAAGTGAGAAATCACCCCCACCGGGGGGGGGGGATGGCCATGCCTCAATCCCTCTTTCATTCTCCTCTCAGGATCTTGGGCATGCACGCACACATACCTAGTGTGAGTTTGAAGCCACCGGGTCCGGGACTCGAACCACAGTCACGTGGGAGTCCAGTGATGTAACTACTATGCCATCTGCTGGTCCCAGTCCCCTTGTATTTCACTAAGGGTGTTGTTCCCCTTGTGACAGAAGGTCTACTGGCAATTAATCTGAGTGCCCCTCTCAGACACACACCAGACTAATCTGACTGAGAAAAGCGGGTTTCTGGGCTCAGTGTGCGGCTGCCTTGCTCGGCCACTCACAGCCGTTGGCAATTTCTCTGCCTTCCATTCATTCAACCAGCCAATGCTTAGGGAGCACCAACCTGCACAGCAGGTACTATCCTGGGGAAAGAAGACCAACCGGATCTCCAGTCAGCTTGCATTCTCTTCCCTCTTGCAGCCTGAGGGGCTCTGATGCCCCAAACCAGCCTCCTCCTTCACACTGCCCAGGGAAGGTGGGCAGGAAACGGGGGAAACACGGCACCTGGAATCTACCTGGAACAGCACAGGCGTCGCCCAGACCTGGCTGTGGCTGTGGCCCTCAGGCACCCAGGAAGGAGCTCTGTGGCTGCTGTGGCCATCAATCACTGCCTCGCCCCCTTAGCCGGCTGGCCGGTGTGTGCCAAGTGTGTACTGGGGCTACGCAGAATTCACAGCAAAAAGAAACTAAAGTGCGAGTTTATTTTGGTGTACAAATATTAAAATTCAGGCGAGCCCCATGACCTGGTAGTTAAGGGAGCTGGATCCCACATGGCTGACTGTAGTTCAAGGCTCAGCCCTGGAGGCTTGAAAGACGCACAGGGCGCATGTGCACGTGTGCCCCAAATCCCAACAGGAATGAAGAAGGGAGGTGGTGTGATCATGTCCTGTTGCGGGGTGCTTTCTCTCTCCCCTCTCCCCAGTTCTCTGTCTCTCTCTGACAAGCGTATACACTCTCTGGCAAATTAAAAAATACAAGGAAAAAAAGGAATCCAGGCATAGGTTTTCATGATACACATTTTCCATGAGCTTTGGACGACCGCATATATGGTAATTCGCCATTGCAGTAAGTACTGGGATACAGAGATCAAGTGATCTACTGAAGGATGCACGTTCCCGCCAGGGCAGAGACAAAACCAAATAAAATGCCACATGGCAAGTTCCAGACAGGAGGACAGCACCGGTGAGGAGGGTCACAGAGCAGCAGCCCCACTCAGCCTGACCAAGGTCGGAAACAGCTTCCTGAAGGGCATGACTGCCTGAATTTCTTTTTTCTTTTTTAAAAGAATTACTTAAATTTTATCATTATCATTATTTTTCAATTTGCTACAGAGCATGTGTACTCACCAGATATATATATATATATATATATATATATACACACACACACACACACACACACACACAGAGAGAGAGAGCCACCAGGTCAGAGACTTGAACTGCGGTCAGCCATGTGTGAGTCCAGCGCCTTAATCACCATGCCACCTGCTGGACCCCACCTGAATACTGATGAGTGAGCAGAGCCAGTAGGTGGAGAAGGCGGGAGGGACACTTCAGGTCAGACAGTTGTGAATAGGACGTGATGAACAGATCAGAGAGACACTCTGCTCATGGAAGTCTCAACTTCACTGCAAAGGTGACCAGAGACTAGTGACAGGCATTCAGCAGTGCATGACATGGCCAGGTTTGCTTATCCAGAAGACCGTTCTGGAAGCCACATGGAGGAGGAACTTGCCAGGGAGGCTGGTCAAGAGGCTATTGAGGTGACCCAGGTGTGAAGTGATATGTGCTTGGACTAAGAGGAAATTGGGGTTAGGCCCTTAGGGAGTCACCATGACCATGGAGAAGGTTCTGGACTGTCCAGGCCATCCACTCTCCAGGACATGGCAGAGGGAGACCGAGCGGGAGGAGCCTAGGATGAGCCCAGGACTCGAGCAGCTGAGGGAGCATGGAGTGTGGGATGCTTCCCACCCAGCCTGCAGCCAGGGAGCCTGGGCCTCAGGGGTCAACTGTGGAGTCAACTGTGGGGTGCCCACAGCTTCCCTTCGTCAACCTTGGGCTCCAGGGGTAGTGTTCTTGGCACTTTTCGGACACCTTCTGTTCCGATGGCGGCCACCCTACGACTGGCCTCAGCCCTGGGACTCACCTGATGCAGGGATTGTAGTGATGGGGCCCTGGTGTGCGGGGCTGGGCCAGGCGTGGTGGCCTGCAGCTGCTCTACGCTGTAGCTGCGCGACTTGGCCAGCTTGGGCCGTGAGCTCTGGCCCAGGGCTGAGAAGAACTTCCTGAGCCCCAGAGTGGAGGCGACACTGCTACTCCTTTTCTTGTGCCGGTCAGAAGAGGCAGCTGAGGGTGGCCTGGGTCCTGTGCCAGCCCCCGGTGGTGCTCTGAAACGCAAGGGTGAACATGAAGGGGACAGAGACGACTGCACGGCAGGCTGCTCCCGAGTTCCCAGGGGCACCCCAACCGCCTGGCCCAGACGGAAGCCAGCCGAGAAAAGAAGGCTGAATGGACCTCTGCAGC
>NW_006159534.1:2799244-2806483 GCF_000334495.1 Tupaia belangeri chinensis | reverse complement strand
CCCCCCAGGAAGGAGCTCTGTGGCTGCTGTAGCTATCAATCACTGCCTCGCCCCCTTAGCCGGCTGGCCGGTGTGTGCCAAGTGTGTACTGGGGCTACGCAGAATTCACAGCAAAAAGAAACTAAAGTGCGAGTTTATTTTGGTGTACAAATATTAAAATTCAGGCGAGCCCCATGACCTGGTAGTTAAGGGAGCTGGATCCCACATGGCTGACTGTAGTTCAAGGCTCAGCCCTGGAGGCTTGAAAGACGCACAGGGCGCATGTGCACGTGTGCCCCAAATCCCAACAGGAATGAAGAAGGGAGGTGGTGTGATCATGTCCTGTTGCGGGGTGCTTTCTCTCTCCCCTCTCCCCAGTTCTCTGTCTCTCTCTGACAAGCGTATACACTCTCTGGCAAATTAAAAAATACAAGGAAAAAAAGGAATCCAGGCATAGGTTTTCATGATACACATTTTCCATGAGCTTTGGACGACCGCATATATGGTAATTCGCCATTGCAGTAAGTACTGGGATACAGAGATCAAGTGATCTACTGAAGGATGCACGTTCCCGCCAGGGCAGAGACAAAACCAAATAAAATGCCACATGGCAAGTTCCAGACAGGAGGACAGCACCGGTGAGGAGGGTCACAGAGCAGCAGCCCCACTCAGCCTGACCAAGGTCGGAAACAGCTTCCTGAAGGGCATGACTGCCTGAATTTCTTTTTTCTTTTTTAAAAGAATTACTTAAATTTTATCATTATCATTATTTTTCAATTTGCTACAGAGCATGTGTACTCACCAGATATATATATATATATATATATATATATACACACACACACACACACACACACACACACAGAGAGAGAGAGCCACCAGGTCAGAGACTTGAACTGCGGTCAGCCATGTGTGAGTCCAGCGCCTTAATCACCATGCCACCTGCTGGACCCCACCTGAATACTGATGAGTGAGCAGAGCCAGTAGGTGGAGAAGGCGGGAGGGACACTTCAGGTCAGACAGTTGTGAATAGGACGTGATGAACAGATCAGAGAGACACTCTGCTCATGGAAGTCTCAACTTCACTGCAAAGGTGACCAGAGACTAGTGACAGGCATTCAGCAGTGCATGACATGGCCAGGTTTGCTTATCCAGAAGACCGTTCTGGAAGCCACATGGAGGAGGAACTTGCCAGGGAGGCTGGTCAAGAGGCTATTGAGGTGACCCAGGTGTGAAGTGATATGTGCTTGGACTAAGAGGAAATTGGGGTTAGGCCCTTAGGGAGTCACCATGACCATGGAGAAGGTTCTGGACTGTCCAGGCCATCCACTCTCCAGGACATGGCAGAGGGAGACCGAGCGGGAGGAGCCTAGGATGAGCCCAGGACTCGAGCAGCTGAGGGAGCATGGAGTGTGGGATGCTTCCCACCCAGCCTGCAGCCAGGGAGCCTGGGCCTCAGGGGTCAACTGTGGAGTCAACTGTGGGGTGCCCACAGCTTCCCTTCGTCAACCTTGGGCTCCAGGGGTAGTGTTCTTGGCACTTTTCGGACACCTTCTGTTCCGATGGCGGCCACCCTACGACTGGCCTCAGCCCTGGGACTCACCTGATGCAGGGATTGTAGTGATGGGGCCCTGGTGTGCGGGGCTGGGCCAGGCGTGGTGGCCTGCAGCTGCTCTACGCTGTAGCTGCGCGACTTGGCCAGCTTGGGCCGTGAGCTCTGGCCCAGGGCTGAGAAGAACTTCCTGAGCCCCAGAGTGGAGGCGACACTGCTACTCCTTTTCTTGTGCCGGTCAGAAGAGGCAGCTGAGGGTGGCCTGGGTCCTGTGCCAGCCCCCGGTGGTGCTCTGAAACGCAAGGGTGAACATGAAGGGGACAGAGACGACTGCACGGCAGGCTGCTCCCGAGTTCCCAGTGGCACCCCAACCGCCTGGCCCAGACGGAAGCCAGCCGAGAAAAGAAGGCTGAATGGACTTCTGCAGCCTAGCAGCCTGGTTCTGGAACAGCTTGGGCATGACACTCAGCTACGGGCTCATCCAGCAATTCACTCACTCACTCATTCATTCACTGGGCTCCTAAGCAGACCAGTGAACAAGGGGGAGTCAGCAACTGACGTGGGGCGGTGTTTGTCTAAACAGCGTGTCCAGGGAGGCCTCTGAGAAGACCATCCTTACACCAAGCCGAGTGGTAGGCAGGAGCTGGGTGGGCATGAGGGGGACAGAGAGGGGACAGCTGGTGCTGCCACCCTTGGCAGAAAAAGGCTCAGGACATGAGCCTTTTTCAAGGACAGGAGGGGGCCGGGGCATTAAGGCTTGGACGTGGGCAATAGCTGTGAGGTGAGGGCAGACGGGCACACAGAGGCAGATGGCAGAGAACTGAAGGGCTGGCCTCAGGAAGAGGTCTGAATTCCATTCCGGGGAGAGGACAGCCATTGCAGGGCTGTGAGCCCAAGCCGAGTGGTAGGCGGGAGCTGGGTGGGCATGAGGGGGACAGAGAGGGGACAGCTGGTGCTGCCACCCTTGGCAGAAAAAGGCTCAGGACATGAGCCTTTTTCAAGGACAGGAGGGGGGCCGGGGCATTAAGGCTTGGACGTGGGCAATAGCTGTGAGGTGAGGGCAGACGGGCACACAGAGGCAGATGGCAGAGAACTGAAGGGCTGGCCTCAGGAAGAGGTCTGAATTCCATTCCGGGGAGAGGACAGCCATTGCAGGGCTGTGAGCAGGAAGAGGCCGTTAATTAGGTGGCTGGCAGCAGGAGAAGGAACCGCAGGAGCCTGAGTAGGACCAAAGCAGACAGGCTGTTGGCTGGGACAGGAGCATCGGCTCTCCCCCGGGGAGGACAAAGGCAGAGCCCCCAGGGGATTCGAGGGAACAGAGAGGGAGAGGAGTGGAGAGGGAGACAGAGGGAGGGTCTGGCCAGGCTCTAGCACTGGGAATGGCCACTCATGGGCAGGGGACGAGGGAGAGGCGGTTGCTGAGTTCCGTTTGAGGGGTTGCTATTATTTGAATGCCCCCTCCCCCATTTATGTGTTGACATTTGGCCGTAACAGGATCGAGAGGGTGAAAACGTAACTCCCCTGTGGTGTTTAAAGATGGGGTCTTTGGGAGGAAATTGGGGTTAGGCCCTTAGGGACCTTAGAGCACCCTGAGGGAGGCTGGAATGAGGCTCCTGCCCCCCACCAGGCTGTGGTGCTGCCTGAAGACCCTCACCTGCGGCAGCCCCTGGACCCCCATACTGTGAGCTGCATAAACCTCTATTTTACAATTAAGTTTATTTTATTCATGAGAGAAAGCATGCACGCACTCAAGTGAGGAGTGGAGTGGGGCACCCTTAACAGGACCTCCTCAAGCCGGGATCTCCTTCCCTGGCCCTCCAGCTCATGAGGACTCCGGCACAGGCATGCCTATGTGTGTCCAGGTCGACTTGGGACCTAAACCCATGCTCACCATGTGGCTTCCAGCACGCCACCACCTGCCCCACCGAGTCTAGGCCAGACCTCTGTACAAATCACCCAGTTGCGGGTATTTTCTGCCATTAGCAACAGAAATGACTGAAACAGACCCCCTGGGGCAGATGTCCAGGAGAAAGTGGGCGGACAGAGCTGGCGTCCTAGAGGGCACACAGGGCAGCTGTGCGTGGCCGGTGAGGCCCTGGGCTGCCTGTGGCAGGGATGGGAAGGCCCTGGCCAGATCACCAGGCTCACCAGGGCCTCGAGGCTGGGCCAAGGAGGCCCCCACTGTGGGGATACAGACCTGCAGAGCTGAAGGAGAGCAGCAGTAGCACTGCTGGGTTCAGCCTCCTCCGCACCCGGTGCTCGACCAGCCCATCGGGAGTCCTGACAGGCGGCACCTCTGGGCCCCCAGTAGGGCGTCCCTGCTGCCTGTGCTGAGCACCGGCCTAGTGCCTGGAGCTGGAGTGACCGAGCAACCACACACATCAGACTACAAGAAACAGGGAAAGGGATGTCAGGGTGCCAGGCGTGGATGTGTCTAGGAGGCCGCCGAGGACTTAGGGAGGTAAGGTCTCTTCACTCTGCACTCCCACCCCCTGCAGTCAGGCCTCCTTCCTGTCACTTACTGGGATGGGGTGTGTCCTCCAGAGCTCGCCTCTGTCCTCTGAGAGCCTCCTTCAGCTTCCCGGCTGGACTCGAGCTCCTCCGAGGCCAGGGAGAGGGTGATGCTCGTGGAGTTGACGGTGGCGACGTCTACGGAGCCCGGATGTCCTGCAACAACCACAGCACCCTCCTGGGCCAGGCCGACCGTCTCCAGGTCCCGTGGGTGAAGAGGTGTTCCCAGCAACAGAGGAGGAGGGGAGGCTGGAGGGAGGCGGGAACCCCACGAGAGCAGAGGTGACAGAGAGAGCCTGGGAAGCAGCGGGGGCAGGTGGGTGGCCTGGAGGTGACCAGAGATGAGGACCCCTCCCTGGACATCCCCTAGACTGGGAGCCACGTGAGGAAGGGACTGGGTTCTGCTGACTACGCACCCCATCACCCAGCACAGCACGGGCACTGTTAGAGGAGGAGGTCACGTCCCTTTCTACCAAGTGACCTAGCTGGGAGCAGGGGAAAACTCTAGGTTCCCAGGAAAGACCGCCATCTTGCCGGCTGTGATTTCTAGCGCATTAACAGAACCACCACTCAGGGAGCCCCATATGCTAGGTGCTGCATTCACCCTCCACAGGGAGCTTCGGGGGTGTCATTACTGTCCCGCCGTATGAGGGGGAGATGGGAGCACTGAAGGCCGCTCAGCTAATGACAAGGGGGAGCCTCACCTCTCTCTGCTCCAGGCCTCCAGGAGGCAAAGGCCCAGGCTGCCTGGAGGGGCCATCAGATCAGGGGACAGACGCCCTGCAGGGAGTAGTTAGGGCGAGCCACAGCCCGCCTACAGCCCTGCGACAGGAAGCCGCACTCAGTGTACGTCTGTGTTTGGGGTGTGGAGGTGTCCCTCCAGGGCCGTGTAAGCAAGGCAGAGAGGGACAGCACTGGAGGGGTGGTGGCCATGCCTGGGCATGGGGCACCTGCATCCACATCTGTAATGACTTCATTGGGCTCAGTTCTCTGCCCTCTCCTCCACCCTGTTCCCTGGACTCTTTTGGAGCCATCCTGGCCCCACAAATATTGGAGCCACAGATCAAGGATGTGGGGGGGGTGCTTTTTTCTCTGCTCGAAAGTGCATGGCGAGTGGGCACCTAGACCCCAGCCCTGGAGAGCAGAGCCTAAGCCTGCCGACGCAGAGGACCCCTTCCAGGGTGCAGGGCGTTACCCTGCACCATGCACGCCCATATCTGCAGAAACCTGCCTGTCGGCCCAGCAGGGCTGGGGCCGGGGGTGGCCCTAGCACTCCTTGCAGGAGCTCTGCCTGCTGGGTGCAGTGTCCTCTGGACAGCGAGTCTCCGAGCCATGGGAAGGCTCGAGTGCAGGCCTACTATTGGGGTAACGCCCTGTGCACCCCCATAGTGCCTAATGTAGGGCCTGGCACACGCCAAGTGAGGGAGTGTGGAGGTAGTGGGGGGCCCCTGCTGTGGGATCACTAGACATTTAGTGCTCTGAGTGAATGGGAAGTCCTCTTCCTGCTCCATTGGGAGCAACATTCCCTTAAGCCCCCAGGCCACCAGCAGCCACAGGCTCAGAGCTGCATTACGCCTGGAGTGCCCAGCAGTGAGCAAGCATCACCCACCCCCATCTGCTGCCAGGCTGCTGCTAGACCCTGCCTCTGGCCCAGGACTCCACCTGCTCCCGAAAGAGGAACTCGGGTGGGTGGGGGGGCGCCAGGAGTGGGCTGCAACTCTGTCATGTGAATGCAGAGGCGGGCAGTTAGTCTCCCTCCTTTGCATCACCCCGAGTGCCTGGTATGTCCCAGGCGTGGCTGGGGCCTCCGCTCCAGGCTGCTCAAGGCCTAGGCTGGGCACAACCCAACACAAGCCCTTACCATCGCGGCCGCTCTCCAGGGGCGGTGTGGGCTCCCGGCTGCAGGGGCCCCTGTCCTCTGGGCCCCCGCACACAGCTCCTCCCCGGGGCTCCTGCAGCCCCTGGGGCACGGGCACGCTGTTGTTGCAGTTGTTAGTGGACAGAGCCAGCAGTGGGTGCCTGGCCCGGGGACGGCAGGGCTGAGTCCGTCGTGGGGTGAGCTCGCAGGGGCCAAGACTTGCGCTTCGTGACGGCGGCAAGGGGGCATCTACCGGCTCTCTCTGGTCACTTGGCCTATGGGGCCCGGTCAGGGCTGCCTTCCTGTGCGACACAGGCGAGGTGGTTTTCCTTGACGTGGGAGGGGTTGGCACCCAGCTTTCAGGGCAGAGGGCAGCAGGGGAATGCTGGGCCTGGTCTGGGGCTGGGGGTTCTGCAAGGCTTTTTTGCTGGGAGGAAGTGGAGACAGCTTCCAGGGACTCCTGGCTCTGGACCATCTGGCCTCGTCTGCCTGGCCCCAAGGGCCCTAGCTTCATGGATGAGGCAGTGGCACAGGCTGTCCTGCAGGGGGCCTGGGAATCCACAGGGCAAGCCCAGTGGGGGCCAGGTCCAGGTCCAGTCTGTGGCTGGGCCCCTGGGGAAGCCTTCTTTAGTTCTGGAGCAGGGGGCTGGGGGACAGGGGCTTGTCTCTGAAACAGCATCCTCTCAGGTGTGTGTCCTCTGCCTTCTTTCATCTCAGCTCCCTCCTTTGCATCACCAAGCTCCGCCTCTGTCTTCCTGGGCCACCTGTGGCCTCCCCGCGGCCTAGAGCTCCGCAGCCTTGTCCGGCCACAGGCCTTGCTGGGCCTAGACGCTCCGGCCTCCTCGCTGTCGGTCCTGCAGCTGTCCGAGGTATCCGTGCTGTCCAGGGCAGAGTCCACCTCTTCTGAGCACTCAGGGGCCCCAATGTGGGTTTCTCGGATCCACTCCAGATGGAGCCCTGGCTCAGCAGAGAGGACCTGGAGGCTGTGGGAACCGTCGGACTCCTCCCGCACCACCTCCATGCCGCAGGCAGCCTGGAGCTCCTGAAGGACTCTGGGACTGGGAGGAGCAAGGGCTGACCTCCCCTTGGCCGGGTCCTGACTCTCGATACAACTGCCGCAGGCTCGGCACCTCCTCCCAGGGCCCCGCAGGAGCGGTTTGGCCGGGAGGCCCCAGCGGTCCATAAGCCTGCAGAAGGCCTCCTCCCCTGCGTCCCGAAGCCAGAGGCCTCCGCTGACGTACTGCGCCATGTTCGGCTTCGAGAGCAGGGGGCCTTGGCCAGTAGCCTTCTGCTTGGGATGAAGCACCTGGCGCTGGGGCTGGCGCTGCTGCAGCCGCTC
>NW_006159534.1:2791687-2798953 GCF_000334495.1 Tupaia belangeri chinensis | reverse complement strand
GGGGGCGGGCCCTCCGCCAGCCGCTCCAGGTGGCGCCACTCGGCATCGCAGGCGGACTCGTCCTCAAAACGCACGTGCGACGGTGAAAGGCCACGCCTGGGCCACTGCCCGCTGCTGGACTCCCCGCTGGAGGAGTCACTCATGGGCTCGTTCTGGAGGCCATCTCTGCCGACAGAGGGCATCCTGGGGCCCTGGGCTGGGCTACTCCGGACATCGCTGATGAAGACAGGAGGGGGTCACCGTCAGAAGGATGGGAGAAAGTGCAGACCTTGCCCTCGCTCCCACCATGCCCGGAGGAATCAGAGCCCACAGGAGTGCCCAGACCAGCTTCCAGCGGAGTCAGGTGCAAACCAGAGTCGCTCGCAAGCCCACCTGATCTTGACGCCTGGCGCTGCACACAATCCGCACCACCTCTACTCTGGGCTCCCCTCTGCCTGGCTCAGGCGGAGTTAAGATGAAACGTTACTGAACTCAGGGCTGCGTGAAGCCTGAGCGCCATGCGTCTCCGGCGATGGACTGTGGAACTATGCATTTGCTACGAAGCTCCTCTGGGAAGAGGGTGTTCGACTCCACAGAGGCTGGGCGAGGCTAAAAGCCAGGATTCCAAAGCATGTTTGCTCCTGAAGTTTCCACTCAGGGTTCCTAATCACCTTGCTCGGAAAAATTCAGACAATGCCTCAGCACTGCTTCTCCCTTGGGAGGCTGGGTCTTGGCGGCTGACACCTGCTCCTCACACCATCCCCCAGGCCCTCACATGCCTCTCGTCCTGCTGCTACAGAGAGGGTGCTGCTGTGCTAGAAAACTCTTCACATCCACCATCGACCCAGCTCCGGGAGGTCTGACAACTGTTGGGCAGGTCCTGCTGGGTTCCAGAAACAGCCCCACAAACCTCACACCAGGGCCCCCTGGACAAGAGTTTCAGGCCGCTCTGCATGGGCCCGGGCCCGGCAGGGCCCACCTGAGTAGACCGCAGACCATACTTCCTCCTCATTCTCCCTGCAGCGGCCTCCCCCAGGGACTGCTAAGTATAGGCCTCATCTCATTCCTCTCCTTCATGGCTTCCGTATCACTCACAGGGACCCTGCAGTGACCTCTTACCTGGCCTCTCCACCTGCCTCCTGGAGCACAGCTTTCATCACACCCCCTCACACCCCCGTGGAAGGGTGCAGATCAAGTTCGTAGCCTTTGGGGTGAAAATGCAGGCTCCATACTCCTCCCCAGTCTCCTCTCCAACTCTGCCCCCAACCACCCTCGTGGAGGGCTACATCCACCTCAGGTAGTCCGGATGCTTTCTTAGCCTGCCTGCTTTAGAATCCTATTTACTGAGTCGTAACTGTTGTATAGACACCATGATGGTTAATTTTATGTGTTGACTTGATGGGGCCATGGTGCCCAGTTGTGAAGGGTCTTCGACAAACACACAGGAAATGCATATGAAGGAAAACCACGCCTGGAGTTCAAGAGTGTTCCGTACCCAAATAAACTTGTACTTTCATTCCCTTTTTCCACAGACTTCTTGAAGTCTCCTCATACTTAGTCAGACATTAATCTGGAAGCTTCTGTGAAGGTCTATCTTTGTTTTATTTTGCCTTAGGGCAGGTATGCTTGCCGGAAGGAGACGGAGACAGTGAGAAGAAAAATGAGAAATCATCTCCAGAGAGAATGGCCACGCAGCAATCCCTTCTCCTCCATTCTCCTCCCAGGACATTGGGCACACACACACATGTGCCCAGCGTGAGTTTTAAGCCACTGGTTCCAGGACTCGAACTGTGGTCAGCCATGTGGGAGTCCAGTGGCATAACCACTACACCATCTGCTGGCCCCAAAGGGGCCACACTACCCCTTGCAATGTGGGTGGGCCTCACCCAGTCAGATGAAGGCCTTCCTAGCAATAAGTCTGACCCACCCGGAGCAAGAAGGAATTCTGCCAGCAGACTGCGTGTGGATCCAAACAGCAGCTCTAGCCTGGGTCTCCAGCCCATCGGCCTCCCCTGCAGATGCCGGACTCACCACGGCTCCACAGCCGTGCGAGCCGATTCCTTCCAACAGACCTGAACACACACATCCTGCTGGTGCTGTTCCTCTAGAGAACCCTGGCTAATAAACACACCGCGAGAATGTCTTCCTCCTCTGCACACCTGCGCTGTTCGTTGCCATCACAAAGGAGAAATGAAGGAGAGTTTAATCACGTCAAGCGTCTCCAACCCAATTATTCGCACCCACAGGCCCCCACCAGCACTGTTAGCAACCCAGTGTGAGCAGAGGATGAGGATTTCGGAGACAAGCGCAGACCAAATAAGGCAGTTATGCAAGGCAAACCCTCTGCCTGCCAGGCTCCTCGAGATGATGGCCAGCAGATGCCTCAGCCATCGTCCCTCCTGGAGAGAGTTCTACTCTGAGCTCAGAGCCTCTGCTGTGGGCCGGAAGTGGTATGCACCCCCCTCCACACACACACACACACACACACACACACACACACACACAACAGGGCATCCCTAACACCACTGATGTGATGCTGCATGCAAGCTGCAGTCTGCACACAACCACTCTCTGGCACAGGACAATCCTACTAAACAGGGTCACCCTCTCGAGCCTGCCTCTTGCCGCCGCGTTCTGTGCTCCTGGGACTAGCACGCCAACCTAGGTGTACCTTTTCCCCAAATGACCAGAGCTTGTATTTCCAGAAACTAACTGCTCAATGTCATCAATTTGCTTCCAGAAAATGCTACTGCCACCTCCCACCTCTTGGAAAGCCATGTCTGTTTGGGCTTGCCCTAGCCACGGCCGGCTAGATCCAGGATAAAGAACACCTTCCGGAGAAGGCCCTGCCTGCCCCAACTCGCCCATCCTCTTTCCCCACGCGGCTCCTGGGGAGGAGCCATGCCTCCGAGGCCCAAGCCTGTGCGCATCGCCCTGTCAGCGCAGCACGGCCCTCTGGGGTGATCTGACAGAGCGTAACCTTTGGAAGCATCTGCAGCAAGCCATCTGGTGTTGATTTTTCAGCTCTGCCCTCTGAGGATTCACCAGCGCTGCCAAGTCATAGTAATTCCTTTCTGGACACAGCAGCTGCTAAAGTGGGTCACCTTGCATTTCTGTAGCACTTCTAGGCCGAGAGACGGCCTGGCAGAAGGGGACCCACTTTAAAGGGAGTGCACAGAGTTGCTGGAAGCTGCTGTAGGGATTGAGGGGGAAGGAGTTGTCCAGGAGGCCACTGACACAGCCAAGTCTGCCTCCCAGATAGCCCTGACTATTTTACATCCTAAATACCTACAGAAAATGGAACAGGGGCGTTCGTGCTGGGAATGCTCAGGCTCCTCCCCATAGATATGTGGAGAAAAATAGCTTGATGCCTCGACGCCACCATGCCGTGTCTCTGTTCCCTCCCGCTGGAGGGACAGATAGGGGACGAAGTGCACAAGCAAAGGGGAGCCTGTTTGGCACCCCTTGCCAGGATCTAAGACCTTCTGTGCCCCTCTCCTAAAAGTCAGTGACGCAGAGCCTCTGCTGGTGACGGATGGCTCCGCGGATGTCCCCGGCCTTTAAGGCACAGTCTCAGCCTCTCCATCAAAGGGCATGTGCCCCAGCTGCACCAGGAATTCCACCGGCACGTCAGTTCAGAGGTGGTTCTGCTCGGGCCTGGAGAGATCGGGCCCGGTCTGGCGGCCTCATCTCGGGCCCAGGAGCGTGGCCCAGAGCCACTCTGCAGTGGGGTGGTTCTTGGAGGTGCAGTGTATCAAAACAGGCATGATGACGGGGTGGGGTAACAGACTCAGTGCCCACATTCCAGCTCTGCTTCTCCTTTTCTGAAGACCCCCCATCCAGCTGCCTGAGGGGGTCCCCTGTGGCTGTTCTGAGGGCACCTCTCTTTCCAACACCAGACACACACCTTGGCTCCACTGTTGGCCCCACCGAACACCCAGACACCAAGTTGGGGGCCTGGCCCTGCTCTGGGTGCCCCTCTTCCCCTAGCTCCCACATCAGGAATCGATCCATAAAGGCTAGAGCTGACTGTCCAGCTGCGGCTTTTTTCATAGCACACGTTGCCAGCAATCCTGAAGGCCAGCCCTGCCGCCATCCTCATTTTGCAGATGAGGAAAATGAGGACAGAGCCAGCATTCTCGGGGGTCTGGTTCCAGGCTGCACCCCTCTCTGCAGCCTTGTTAGGCCTGCCTGGCTCTGGTACCCCGGCATCTCTGTGAGCCTCCCTCTAGGACTATGGTGGCAGCCTCCTCGCTGCCCTCGTCTCCCAGATCCAACACATTCCTACAGCCGGAGCAGCGACACGGACTCACGTGCGGGCACAAGACCACCAACCCGAAGCCCTGCATGAATAGAGGCACGCGAGTCCCTCAGCTGGCCTTGCAGAGCCTGGGCCTCCATGCAGTGCCACCTGGCCCCTCCTTGTGCTCCCGCCTGGCTGGAGTCCTGAGATGGTACTTCCGCTCGTGGTCTCTGTCCCTAGAAAGCCCACCCCCGCCTCCCTGGCGGGAATCTACAGCTCCTTCAGGCCTCAACGTGGAAGCCGCCTCCATGCAGACCCCTTGTCCTTTCCAGAGGAGTCACGGATGTCCAGCCCTGCATGCACACCCCCTCCCACACCACACCCAGAGGTGTCCCCTGTCTTGCTCCCTGGAGACTGGGACCTCCCTCACAGGGAGCTCAAGTCACCTTTCCCTCATCTGCGTGTCTCCATGCCTGACAGGGAAGGTGCTGACCGACTAAATGGCCGAAGCAAGTGCCTGACGTGGAAAACGTGCGTCCCCACACACGGGAGGGAAGCGTGAGCAGTGGCATTTTTGCTCACTGCCACCTCTTCCTGCGGCTGACCCTTCCCCGCCTGGCTAGGCCTCACTCACCACCTGCCCTGGGTGATGGACGGCATGATGTCATGGCTGGCACGCAGGGGCCGGGTCCTGGCCTTCATGCGGGCACGCTGCAGCAGATGCTTGGCTTCTTCATGCCTGGGGCTCAGCACGGGCTCCGGCTTGGGACCAAAGGTCCTGTGGGTGGCACGCAGGCCAGGATGGGCGGGGAAGGATTAAGGAAATAACACGGATTAGGAGGGCTTCCACAGTGAGAGCGCCTGTTTGGCCAGGAGAGGCCCTGCGTGTGCAACTTCCTCCTGCAGCTCCACACAGAGGGGGCCCTGCCTGGCTGGACCTGGGGCCTGGGCAATAACCCTGAGCAGTTCTGCAGAGGCTGGGAAGCTGGCCTGGCCTTGGACATGTGCTCAGGACAGGAGGCAGAGACCCCAGGAGGATCTAGAAAAGGGTGGGGTGGTCTCCAGATTATTCTATTGTTCCTTTCCTGGGCAGACAGTGGGAGTGATCCGGGAGAGGGAGGGAGGGGCCTGGGGTTGTTGGGCTGGGCCTGTGCCCGGACAGATGGTCCTTCCACGCCTCACTTCGCGCCCCTTCTGTCTCTCCGCACCCACACAGACCCACTGAGCTCCCACCGCAGACCCGCGCAAACAGCCCTGCCCGCCATGGTTCTGGTTCGCTGGGGGAAGGACATTTTGATCAATCCTGGCGTGTTTTTTGGTCTTAGTCCCAATCCTAACCTGTCAGGCATCAGCTCAGGACTCAGCTCAGGACCGAGAGAAATTAAGCTGGACTCAAACCAAGGCAGCAAATGGCTCGATTTTCATAATAATAAGGGTCCTTGAGCAGCCCTCGCCACCCACCAGATGTGCCACCTCCCAGGCCAGTCCAGAGCTGTGGAAAATGACAGCAGCCCTTTTTCAAAGCTGTCTCCCAGCCAGTGACATACAGCCTGCACCGCCAGTTACAGCACTAACCACAGCCCCCAGCCTCCCGCTGACAAGACGTTCCTCCGCAGAGCCCACGCTCCCAGCCAGGCTGCGAGGACAGGTGTTTCCTCGCGTGACAGATGAGGGTGTCCGAGCGGAGGAACGCGGGTACATCGCTCAAGGTCGAGCATCACCGGAGAGCAGAGCAGACAGACGACAGCCAGCCCCGCTGCCTCCAGCATCGTTCCCGGGTCCTCCGTCCTGTCCCCCCTTGGGTCCCAAGGCTGGGGTCAGACTCCCTGAGTGTCCCCACGGCTGCCCTTGTCCTCACAGTCACACACTGGGCTGTCCCTGACCAGGAGGGTCCACAGAGAGAGAACGCCGGCTCAATGGGCCCGGCTGTCAGGCCTGCAGCCGACTGACCCTGCCCCACATGGCATGTAGAAAAAGGGGGTCTCGTCCTGGCACGAGTAAGGTCCCACTTTTCTGGATGACAGGGACAAGACTGAAAAACACAGCTCTGAGGCCTCCAGGGAGAAAGCTACTTGGGCATCCTCGGGCCTTGGATGAGCTCTGGGCAGACCGATTTTTCTCCTCTCATTATTTGCATCGAGCCTTGCTTTGCAGCCACGTTTGGGGGAGATAACTAGAAAAAAGGCACCATCTGTGCCGTGAGCCCTGGCAGGGCCCAGACACGGCTTTGGAACAGGAGGGCTTCGCTGGAGTGACGTGCACCCGAGTCTCCAGGCCTGCTGCCCCGTGCAGCCTTCTTTGGCAGGAGAGGCTCCCCCCCCAAAGTCAGCCTTCTTTTGCAGGAGAGGCTCCCTCCACAAGGCCTCCTGTGCAGGCAACTCCTCCAGCACGGCCGGGAGCAGCTGCGCTCCCCGGGGCTCCTGCTCCCAGAGATAATGAGGTTACCAGCCCAGAGAGGCGCCTCTGCAGCCGCGGGCCTCTGGCTGCGCTGCCGCACCCTTGGAGCGGCTCCACCCCCCCCCCCCCCCCGCCCCCCGGTTTTCCAAGCCGTTTTCCTGCTTCCTTTCTGCTCCCTGCACTCAGAGCTGTTAATACACTTTTTCATCAGCTGCCCTGCTTCAGTTTCTGGCAGACCAAGCTGGTTTCTGCACTGATTAGAAAAGCAGGGCTTTCTGGCACCTGGAGGCATCCATGCAGTAAGCAGGGAGGGGGCCCAGCCACCTTCACAGACCACGGCCAAGGTCGGCAGAGGGAACCCCAGCCAGCTCTGCAGGGGGATGTGGTCTTTCCCCAGGGCAGCACTGTAGGGTGCAGAGTGTCCCCATCTCACACCCACCTCCCACCCCACATCATGCTGGCCCACCCAGACAGGTTCAGACTCTTCAGTGTAACCTGATCCTGGTCACCAAAGGCCGAGTCCCCATCGTGGACCTTAATGCACAATCCTGGCTCTCCAGGTCCCCAGGAACTTCCCGGAAGGGGAGGGCAGTCTGGGCACAGCGGCAAAGGCCATTCCCACCTTAGGACAGGCAGCTCCTGCCCCT
>NW_006159534.1:2788046-2791376 GCF_000334495.1 Tupaia belangeri chinensis | reverse complement strand
CCGGCTGCCCTTGTCCTCACAGTCACACACTGGGCTGTCCCTGACCAGGAGGGTCCACAGAGAGAGAACGCCGGCTCAATGGGCCCGGCTGTCAGGCCTGCAGCCGACTGACCCTGCCCCACATGGCATGTAGAAAAAGGGGGTCTCGTCCTGGCACGAGTAAGGTCCCACTTTTCTGGATGACAGGGACAAGACTGAAAAACACAGCTCTGAGGCCTCCAGGGAGAAAGCTACTTGGGCATCCTCGGGCCTTGGATGAGCTCTGGGCAGACCGATTTTTCTCCTCTCATTATTTGCATCGCGCCTTGCTTTGCAGCCACGTTTGGGGGAGATAACTAGAAAAAAGGCACCATCTGTGCCGTGAGCCCTGGCAGGGCCCAGACACGGCTTTGGAACAGGAGGGCTTCGCTGGAGTGACGTGCACCCGAGTCTCCAGGCCTGCTGCCCCGTGCAGCCTTCTTTGGCAGGAGAGGCTCCCTCCACAAGGCCTCCTGTGCAGGCAGCTCCTCCAGCACGGCCGGGAGCAGCTGCGCTCCCCGGGGCTCCTGCTCCGACAGCAGAGATAATGAGGTTACCAGCCCAGAGAGGCGCCTCTGCAGCCGCGGGCCTCTGGCTGCCAGCCCGCACCCTTGGAGCCTTCCTGTGACAGCTGTGGTCCCCGGCTGTCAGAGGGCATTTGTCACAAGACCTGGTGGGCAGGCAGGGGGGCCCCCAGGCAGCTGGCCAGATGCTGCTGTGATCTGCCATGCCCCCTCCCCAGCCCCCAGGTTTTCAAGCCGTTTTCCTGCTTCCTTTCTGCTCCCTGCACTCAGAGCTGTTAATACACTTTTTCATCAGCTGCCCTGCTTCAGTTTCTGGCAGACCAAGCTGGTTTCTGCACTGATTAGAAAAGCAGGGCTTTCTGGCACCTGGAGGCATCCATGCAGTAAGCAGGGAGGGGGCCCAGCCACCTTCACAGACCACGGCCAAGGTCGGCAGAGGGAACCCCAGCCAGCTCTGCAGGGGGATGTGGTCTTTCCCCAGGGCAGCACTGTAGGGTGCAGAGTGTCCCCATCTCACACCCACCTCCCACCCCACATCATGCTGGCCCACCCAGACAGGTTCAGACTCTTCAGTGTAACCTGATCCTGGTCACCAAAGGCCGAGTCCCCATCGTGGACCTTAATGCACAATCCTGGCTCTCCAGGTCCCCAGGAACTTCCCGGAAGGGGAGGGCAGTCTGGGCACAGCGGCAAAGGCCATTCCCACCTTAGGACAGGCAGCTCCTGCCACTGGGAAGCCTGCACTTTGGGGCTCAGTAGCTCTGTAGGTGAGGCACAGGGAGGAAGTGGCTGAGCAGCTTTGCTCCCTGGGCCTTCATTTCCCCAACCCTAAGCCATGGGAGTTGGGCAGGACTCACCTGGCTAAACTAGGAGTCTGGGTCTTTGGCCATGGAGTCTGACGTGCCACAGGGTGAGCTGGGAGTTCAGGTCTCCTCCCGGGAGCTCACACCGCAGATGCTGGCCCCAGGGAGCAGCAGAAGAGCTCCTTGCTGGGGAAACCAGCGCTCCACTAGTGCACCCTGCCTTTCCTGGGTCTGTCCACCCACTCGCACCCTAATCTGCTTCTCAAGGACAAAGGGCAGTGGGTGTCTCCTCCAGTCCGGCCAGCCTCACCGCCCTCACAGCCGGGGCAGGAGGACTGCCATCCCTCTCCCAGCCAGGGAGGTCAAGGGAACCAAGTGGCCTTTTCCTGCAGCCATCATAATCCTGGATTAAAGTAATAAGCTTCGGCAAGTCTGGGCTTAACCCTTTCATCTCAGGAACATGAGTGGGGACCTAACCAGGAAGGTAGAGAGCTCCACACTTTCCCAGACTCCCGGAGGCAGCGGGTGGAAGAGGTGCAGAGTTCAGCAAGCCCTTCCGCTCAGCGTTCATCCATTCTTGCATATTTTGAAGCCTTTTGATGGCCAAGCATGAAACGCTCTCGCTGTCATACTGCGTGCAGTTTCCCAGGGAGGGGAAGCGGGAAGCGGTGCTTAAACTGGTTTTGGACTGTGGGCTCCATGAGGATGCCCCTTGTCTCGGGTGCACACGTGCCTTCTTCCAGCTCTGCAGGACACGGACAGGACAGAGTCTGGGCGTGGCAGCTAAGCATGTGGTACAGGGCAGGCTGCCTGGGTTCAAATCCCTAGTCGACCACTTCTAATGCTACCTGGCAGCGTGCTTGGGGGGAAGCCTCAGTTTCCTCATCTGCTATTGAGGGCTCAGTTGTTAAGATAGTGAGACTGAGTCCCTTAAAAGAGCTTAGCACAGGGCCAGCTGGTGTCATGGTGGCTAAGGCAGCTGGTCCCACATGGCCTGACTGCACAGCGGGAGACCTGGACCCAGCAGCCTGAAAAACATGGCCAGCACACATGCATGCATGCCCCCAGATCCTGAAAGCAGGGAGAAGTGGAGGAGGAGGGACTGTGGCATGACTATCCCCTCAAGGAGCGCTTTCTCACTTGCCCTCTCTCTCTCTGACTCTCTTTGGTGAGAGCACTTGCCCTCTAGCAAAAATAAATAAATAAATGTGTGTGGGGGTGGAAGGCTTAGCGCAGAGCTGGGCACGTGGTCAGACCCCACAACTGTTAGCATTTATTCTGTTCGGTTAGACTGTGCTCACCCTCCTACTAGGTACAGGACGGGGTTCCTGAGCACGACAGAAGTCCCCTGCTGCCGAGATGCCTACTGCCAGGAAGGTGTTTCCAGAAATGCAAACACAGCTGTGGCTGGAGGGGCCTGGCGGATTTGCTCCTGACTTTCAAAAGCCTTTGACGGGGATCCATGGGGAAGGTGATTTCCACAGAACGGGGAGCAGAGGGGGCCGACCCCAGACAATAACTAGGAGGGGGGCAGATGCACAACACGGAGCGGCTGACCCACACGGACGGTTCCGGTTTGTGCCCGGAGACCCTGAGCACACTGTGCGCACATGAGGCCGTGATCCAAGGTTGCTGGCTGGGGGTGAACTGTGGCACCGGGGCCCTGTTGGGGTGCTTGTCTCTCTCACTTTTGGAAGAAAGGAGAAAGAAACTTTAAGAAAAAGGCATTAAAACTGGAATGAGAGGGACCAGCAGGTGGCATAGTGGTTAAGGCGCTGGACTCCTACATGGTCAACTGCAGTTCGAGTGCCAGACACAGCAGCTTGAAACTCTCACCAACTGCATGAGCGTGTGTGCCCAAAATCCTAGGGAGAGTGCAGAAGGGACTGTGGTGTGGCCATTCTCCCTGGGGAGTGAGTTCTTGCTTTCTGTTTTTCTGTTTCTCTGTCTCTCTGGAGAGTGCATGTGCCCTATAGTGAAAAATC
>NW_006159534.1:2787643-2788031 GCF_000334495.1 Tupaia belangeri chinensis | reverse complement strand
TTAAGAGACATGCAGTATTGGAAGCCTGGGTGCCACTCTACCTGCGTCCTTGGTGGTGTCCTTTATAACACCTGGGTGAACATTACGTAACGGTGTCCCCAAGTTCTGTGAACTGCCTAGCGAGGAGGGAACAGCAGGAGCCCCAGTTACAGCCTGGCAGCCAGAAGCACAGGTCAGAACCTGGGGCCTGTGACTAGCATCCACACAGCGCACAGTCTCGTAAGCTAGAGCCCTCAGCCTTGGCCCTGTGACTAGCATCCACACAGCGCACAGTCTCGTAAGCTAGAGCCCTCAGCCTGTGGGATCCGACGACACCCCCGGGTAGGCAGCATGGGGACCGAGTTGCTGGACTGCCCTAGAGGACCCCCTACTGGATGGGCGGTGGGGT
>NW_006159534.1:2780899-2785593 GCF_000334495.1 Tupaia belangeri chinensis | reverse complement strand
GCCATAAATGCAAACACAGCTGTGGCTGGAGGGGCCTGGCGGATTTGCTCCTGACTTTCAAAAGCCTTTGACGGGGATCCATGGGGAAGGTGATTTCCACAGAACGAGGAGCAGAGGGGGCCGACCCCAGACAATAACTAGGAGGGGGGCAGATGCACAACACGGAGCGGCTGACCCACACGGACGGTTCCGGTTTGTGCCCGGAGACCCTGAGCACACTGTGCGCACATGAGGCCGTGATCCAAGGTTGCTGGCTGGGGGTGAACTGTGGCACCGGGGCCCTGTTGGGGTGCTTGTCTCTCTCACTTTTGGAAGAAAGGAGAAAGAAACTTTAAGAAAAAGGCATTAAAACTGGAATGAGAGGGACCAGCAGGTGGCATAGTGGTTAAGGCGCTGGACTCCTACATGGTCAACTGCAGTTCGAGTGCCAGACACAGCAGCTTGAAACTCTCACCAACTGCATGAGCGTGTGTGCCCAAAATCCTAGGGAGAGTGCAGAAGGGACTGTGGTGTGGCCATTCTCCCTGGGGAGTGAGTTCTTGCTTTCTGTTTTTCTGTTTCTCTGTCTCTCTGGAGAGTGCATGTGCCCTATAGTGAAAAATCTCTCAAAAAAAAAAAAAAAAAAAAGAGTGGAGTGAGTTCAGATTTGTAAGCAGAAGTCCAGAAGGGGAGAGAGAGAGATTAAGAGACAGTCAGTATTGGAAGCCTGGGTGCCACTCTACCTGCGTCCTTGGTGGTGTCCTTTATAACACCTGGGTGAACATTACGTAACGGTGTCCCCAAGTTCTGTGAACTGCCTAGCGAGGAGGGAACAGCAGGAGCCCCAGTTACAGCCTGGCAGCCAGAAGCACAGGTCAGAACCTGGGGCCTGTGACTAGCATCCGCACAGCGCACAGTCTCGTAAGCTAGAGCCCTCAGCCTGTGGGATCCGACGACACCCCCGGGTAGGCAGCATGGGGACCGAGTTGCTGGACTGCCCTAGAGGACCCCCTACTGGATGGGCTGTGGGATGGCGTGGTGTGGGGGAATCCCGCTCATTTTGGGGGCTACAGGCGAAGAGCTCTGTGCTGTGTTGAGTGTGTTCCTGAATCCCAGAACGGGGCTCAGACGCTCATTTTTAAAACCCGTTACTGGGGACCAGCAGATGGTGTGGTGGTTAAGGCGCTGGACGCTCCCGCATGGCCGACCAGGGTTCAAGTCCTGAATCTGGAGGCTTACTTTCTCACTTCCTCTCTTTCTCACTGTTACCCTCTGTCTCTGGTCAAACTAAAAAATAAATGAATGAATAAATAAAATAAAATAAACAATTGTAAAAAAAATTTACTTTGCTACAGCTGGGGGCCTAATCACTCAAGCCACAGGCTGGCCTTGAAATTCTTTAGAGCTACTTGCTTTTTTTGGGGGTAAATTTTTTAAAAATGATTTAATTTTATTAATTATTATGATTATGATTATTCAATTTGACCAGAGAGAGAGAGAGAGAGAAAGAGAGAAAGAAAGCAAGCCACCAGGTCCGGGATTCAAACAGCAGTCAGCCATGCAGGAGTCCAGCGTACTACTCACCACACCACCTGCCAACCCCGAGAGCTACGTGCTTTTAAATCAGGGTCAACACACTGCAGAGGACAGGGTGTTCTGACCAGCAACCCCCAAAGGGCTGAAAACTGGGACTCACTGGCATCTGAGCTGCCGTGGACTGACTGCTCCCCTCTTCTTGCGAGCATGCGCCAGGCTGCAGGGCGTGTGCACTGGGCCTGGGCTTCTTATCTACAAAGGGGCTCAATTCTACCCCAGGGATGAGGGGAAAGGAACACCTAGGAAACGCTCCAAGCTTCCTTCGTCACTCTTGGGCAACTACAGCACACCCCGGAGGCCTCCTCCTGTCCGTCTCGCCTACAGCAGACCAGTAACAGAAGCCCCTGCAGATGTACTTTAAGACCCGGGCCTCCCCAGTCACACACATCAGGTCCCGTGTGAACCAGAGCAGGCTCGGTTGGGGCCAAGCTGTCTCTCCATCAAGACACAGGGCCTCTTACCTGAAATTCCCTTTTTCTTTTCTTTTTATGATGGAAGGCACATGTGTATGCACGAGAGAGAGAGAAAGAGAGGAAGGTTAGAGAGAAACCATCCTCCGCAGGGTCTCGCCACACCACGATCCTTTCCACAGCTCCTCAGGATCCTGGGCGCCCATGCGCACGCACACACCCAGTGTGTTTTTCAGTCCGACTCAGGATCTGAACTGTGGTCACCATCTGGTTTCCAGCACCGCAGGATACGAGGGTCTCCACTGAGCCACAGCAGCCAGGCCCCACTGTCCCGGTGCAGGGTCTGCTATCTGTGGCTCATGCTAGGTTAATTTGGGATGCTAAAGCGATCTGTAAGCCCGAGATGGCCCTCAGAGCCTGAGGGAGAGAAGAGGCCAGGCGGTGGCGGCCATTACACCGAGAAGAAACATTCTGGGTCTGGAGCCCCTGGACAGGAAGGACGGCCAGGCTGGCTGCTGAGCATGAGAGCACGGTGCCCATGTCACCTCCCTGCCCTCCCCTCTACTGCAGCCACCCAGCGCTGACCCCCGCCTGCACCCTTCGAAGCCCTCCCTCTCACCTCTTCTCCCCCAAATCAAAAACCCATCCCTGGATCATTTCAACAGCCACTAGGAGAGAAACAAGCTCCTTCCAGAGTCCATACTTCCAAGAGCCCACCAGGTTGAGCAAGAGGGAGAGCCCCCAGATCCCTAGCCCAAGGGGTGGCCGGTGGGGGCATGGAAAGGACAGCTTGTGGTCAGGGCAGCCGACTGGTTAGAGCACAGGCCTTAGAGCCAAGAAGCCCTGAGTGTAAATCCAAACCCTCGGCACGTCACTTAACCTCTCCCCGGCCTCTCTGTGGGGGAAACAGGAACTGGAGGTGAAGTTTGTTATCAGGGTCAGATGCAGACACAGGCACCTGAGTACAGCCCCAGGTCCCTAACAGAGTTCAGACATGGCAGCGGCTGGTGTGCCCTTCTGGCAGAGCCGGAGATGCCCCAGTCCTCCAGGGCCGAGCCTCTCTTGCCCTCAGTAGACGGTAGGAGGCTGAAGTCTCTGCATTTGACCCCGAGCAAATGGTCTAGGTCCTGGGTGGTTGCCCTGTGTCTGTCATGGCTGACGCCCTGGGACTCCCCACATGGAGCTGGGTCAGCCTGCCAGCCCCAACACTGTCTCGGGCCCTGCAGTCACTTTTGTTTCACGAGCCCCTTGTCTAAGGCCCCGCAGAGTGGTAACAGTCACGGAGAGTTAAATGAGTGTCGGGCTAGCTGGGTCGGTCAGGTTATTTGATCGCCCCACGGACTGTCAGTGCTAACCTGGACTGTGTGAGGAGCAGGACCATTTGCTCCTCAAACTGAGAGGGCCCGAGGGCTCACATGCCCTCCCCTGCCAGCATGTCCTGACTGCTGCCCTGTAGCCCCTCAGGATGGCCATGATGACGGTCGGCCATAGCCTCAGCTCGCTGCTCTGCCCAGGGGTCCCTCAGCACAGATGCTAAGCCCTAGACCTGGCCCCACACAGTGCTCCCAGGTATAGCTGAAGGAAGTGAGCCTCACTTCCAGTGTTTCTCGGGGCCCAATGCGGGGGTGCAGTATTGTAGTATTGGTGGCTGCTCTGTAAGACTGGAGGCCACATGGAAGACAAGGACACGGTTCCCAGGTCCACTTGTATGTGCCAGGTGCATGACTCGTGCCCACAGTCCTAGCTGCTGGGAATGCCGGGTGCAAGATCGCACGTGAAGACGCTACTGGAGGGGCCTCTGTCTGTCACTCTCTCTCTGCCTCTCATGAAATAACAAAACAAAACAAAGTTCTCTTGGGAAGTTCACCTCTACAGAAGCCATCAGTGGGTTCATGCGCCTACGGGAGACAGGAGCCCTCAGTGTCTTAGAGACTGTCTGCCCAGGAGACGCAGGGACAGACAGATAAGGTGCCCTATCAGAGGGGCAACAAGACAGGGCTGCCCTTTCTCCTCCTTGGATCTAGGTTTGTCCTCTGGTCCTTCAGCCCGAGTGTCTACACAGTATGGATCTGGTTGTAGACCTCCAAGAGTGGTCACCAGGGAACTCTGGGTAACTTTAAGAACAAGCCAGAGAACAGAGTTCCCCACACCACCTCTGCTGGGTATGCTAAGGGACGTGTCATCAACAGTCTTCCAGCAGGGCCCGGAAGCTCATGAAGACACCTTCCCTCTCTTCACACATACACTCACACACACACACACTCATATACACACTCACACACTCTCTCACACACACACTCAAACACACACTCTCACACTCACACACACCCATCATGTACAAGGGGACTTCAAAAAGTTCATGGGAAAACGGAATTACAGTGTGTTTATTTTGGCAGAAAACATTTTGAAATCCATGCATAGCTGTTTCATTTTTTTTTTTTTTTTTTTTTTGTAATTTGCATTTTCCACAAGCTTTTTGTGAGCCCGCATCCACATGCACACCCCTGACCTGAACTCAATGCAGCAGAGGCTGCAGGTGGCCTGGCTCAGAGTTAAGGGGAAGGCCCTCCCGCCTCTGCTTGAGGTCCCTTCTTGCAAAATGACTGCATTGATTCTCTATTACCCACCACACTGAGTGGGAGCTTTGGCTTCTCTTCTCAACAGTGACCTCTGCATAGACCTCCAGTGGCTGCACCTTCCCGCTGGGCC
>NW_006159534.1:2777845-2780868 GCF_000334495.1 Tupaia belangeri chinensis | reverse complement strand
CTCAAGGGAAGGAATGGGTGGGTGGGGGAGTGTGTAGCAGGCAGTGGAGGCACCGTCCCTGCAGGACCCCAGGCACACACACCCATGCCTTCTCCTCTGAGGGACCCTGGGGCAGATGGCAGAGGAGAGGACAGAGGGCCTGATGGGAAGGCAGAAAGGACCATGGAGGACCACAGGCCCACCTGCACCCACATCCCTCAGCACTGTGCAGGGCTAAGTGGGGACAGGACAGGGCTGAAACAGTGGCCATGGAGGGGAGAAGGGTGCCCCTAAGGAAGGGGCTACATCTGTGATTCCAAGTCATAAGTAACAGGGGAGGAAGGAGCCAGAAGCCCTCTCCACCAGACCCTCAGCTGAGCAGAAGCCAAACCACCTGGGTCTGGACAGCCCTCACTGTGTTAAAGTGGGGTGCAGGACTTGGGGGCTGCTGTGAACTGAAGGGTTGTGTCCCCCCAAACTTCATCTATTGAAAGCCAGTCCCAATGTAATGGTATTAGGAGGCGGGGTCTTTGGGAAATGCTTAGTCCATGAGGGCCGAGCCTTTTGTAAAAGGGACCCAGAGAACTACCCTGTCTCTTCCACCATGTGAACCGGACACTGAATCTGCAGGTGCCTTGATCTTGGACTTCCAGCCTCCAGAACTGTGAGCAACACATTTCTGTCGTCTATCAGCCGCCCAGGCTGTGGTATTTTGTCGGAGTAGCCCAAACAGACTGAGACAGAGGCCCTGTCATGTTTTCCGGACAGGAGGTCAAGCTAAGCGGAACTCATGCAGGGAGTAGCCTGCTAGTGGAGAGGCGACGATGCTGACCTCTGCCTTCAGCAGAAGCCACACTCTGGAGAGGCCCACGGCACTCTGCAGACCGGGATGTGGAAGCCGCTCCCCGCTGGGGACCTCTCTTTGCCTCATGCACCAGGAACAGGGCAAAGGCCCAGGCTGAGGCCACCCAGGGCCCAGCGGCAGGTCAGGATGCAGGTGGCCCATGCCCAGCACATGGCTCCTTCTCCCCCAGCACATGGCCTTAACTGGGCAGGGCACAGGAGGAGGAAAGCTTCCCACGTCTACACACTCCCGGTGGATTTGCTCATCTGCTTTCTTGTTTCAGACTCACCACAGTCCTGTCTTGTTTTGTTCTTTAAGTTTATTCATTGCTTCCCTGAGAGAGACAGAGACAGCACCCCAACAGGGTCTTGGCACCACTCTCAGCGTCAGCCAGGCCCTGATCATGGGCACACATGAGCCTGCCACGCTTGGTGAGGACTCCAGATGCAAACCCAGAAGCTCCCCCAGTGGGCCAGCCTTGCACAGAGATGGGCCCCGCCTCGGTGCTGCAGGCGGTAGCGTACTGATCTGCAGCGCTGGAAGCCACATGGCCAACAGCAGGTTCAGATCCCAGGTTGCCCAGAAACACGTCAGGTGCATGCCCAAGGTCCTGAGGAGCTGAGGGCTGGGGGAGGAGACTGCAGTGTGATGAGAGCCTGTCAAGGGTGTCCGTGTCTCTCTCCCTCTGTGTGAACATGCACATACCCTCTTTCTTACAAAAAAAACTGAATAAGCTTAAATAAACAAACAAACAAACAAACGAAGAGACAGCGGCCATAGCATGGCATGGACTCTCAAGTCTGGCAATGCTCTCTGCATCACCTCTGCACCCCGGAGCTTTTGCTCAGATAACAGGTTGGCACCAGGCTGGAGGTAGGGGGTTACTGGTACTCTCTACAGGGCCTCAGACGATGACCCGCAGTGGCCCACCTCTGCTAGTCTGCCTGTCTCTGGCTTCTGCGAGGTCTCCTTCTGTCCTGATGCTCAGCGAACACAGGGACAGTGGTGAGAAAGGAGGGAGAGAAAACGTGGGCTCTGGGCTCTTACCTGTTCTGGTCCGAGTCCTGTAGGGAGATGCCCGAGTCCCAGTCCAGGTCCCCCGCTGGTCTCTCTAGGGCCCAGAGCGGACGCAGAGATCAGGGCAGAGCCAGAAACAGGGCTCCCAGCTGCCATTACAGAAACAGCCAGTTGCCATTACAGAAACCTTCCGGAGGAAGCTTCTCCAGAACCAATTTAACCCCCCAGATTAATCCACCACCTTCCCCGTGTCTGGCGACAAGGCCATGGGCCAAAGGGCATCTGCTTGGGCATGGGGATTGGAACAAGCTCACAATCGATCTGGGGAACAGGAAGGAAGGAGAGGTGGCTGTCGGCTCAGGTCTGAGCACTTGCATGTCCCAGCAGCCACCGCCTGTGCCCCCAGCTGACAGGACGCCTTGCCCTGCCCCCATCTGCTCACCCCCACAGGGGGATCGTAAGACCGGGGTGAGGTCCCATCACGGGAGGGAGATGCGAAAAGCCACTCCCCAGGCCACAGGGGAGAAGCCAGAGCGGCATGGAGGCTGGCCTTCCCCTGGGGCCTGGGGTCTTCAGCAGACAGGGCTGCCTGCGAGCGGTAAACATCTATGCTGAGGCCAAGAATGAGAGGACGTCTGATGATGTGGGGACAGGCCACCAAACTCTCCTGCCCCTCCCACAAAGCCCCTTTTCCCTGCCACTGGACACCCTCCTGTGCCCCCAGCCCACTGTGCTGTCCTCACCTGCTGCAGTTCCATCCCAGGAGGGAGTCTGGGCCGTGGCTCCGGCCTCAGGGGTGCTCTGTCCGGGCCCACGCAGCATCTCCTGCAACAGCAGGCGGTTCCTCTCCACGCGGTCAGACAGGGACACAGCGCAGGGCCCAGCACCCACAGCTCTCCAGAGTCCCCCTGGCAGGACAAAGTCCTCCTCGGAGGCAAAGGAAGTGCTGTCCAGGTCTCCCCCGCCGACCAGACCGTCTGGAAGGAAGAATGCTCCTCCTTTCCTCAGGCCAGGCATTTGGCTGGTTCTGCTGACAGGTCCAGGGCTCCCCGGCCAGCCTGGAGTAGCCCTGTGGGTGGGCCTCTCCTGTGCAGAGCCAGATCCCAGCAGCATACCCTTCTCCTGATCAGGCAGCGTCCACACTGCTTCTGCAGGCCACAGGCTCCTCCCATTCCTGCACTCC
>NW_006159534.1:2773781-2776632 GCF_000334495.1 Tupaia belangeri chinensis | reverse complement strand
GACCGGGCAGCGTCCACACTGCTTCTGCAGGCCACAGGCTCCTCCCATTCCTGCACTCCGGCCTGGGGGTGGGCGGCCTGGGGGGCCTGGGGCCTCCAATCCCTGCAGGCTCCTCTTCAGGGACACTCCTGTCCAACTGCCTGTCAGTCGGGTTCTGAGCAGGAGGGGGCCCTGCTGCATCTGGCAGGGAAGATGCTTCTGACGGGGTCCTGGCTTTGACGCGCCTGCATCTGGGTTTCTTGGGGGATGTCCGCTGGGACGTGGAGCAGGGGCCGGCCCCCTGCTTACCTGCTGTCATCTTCTCCTTCAGAGCCCTCACCTTGGACTCCAGCACAGAGTGGTCTTGGAGCTGTGCCCCCCACATCCTAGGAGGCTGGGGGGCCACTGGACTGGGTGTTCTGTGCTCCTGAGGGCAGGGCCAGGATCTCAGGAAGCATCCATTTCCTGGCTGGGGCTCAGAATCTCTTCTCCCCACAGCTGAGGTCACCTCCATGGGGCTGGCTGTTCCGCTCCCTGCCTGGGGCCTTCTGGGGAGAAACAGAAAAGCTCCTGAGACCCAGCACCAGGCCAGGGCCAACCAGCCCCTGTGGTCCTACTGCCCTGGTGTCCGGCCCTGTCCAGGTCAGAGTAACCCGAGACAGAGGAGGGTACCCTCTAAACAACGTGAAAGCATGCAGAAAAACACAGTTCACTGGGCGGCGCGAGCACGGTATTACTGAACTTCTTCCAGGTCTGGGTCACATGCTAGTTTATTAATGCGTCTCCCCATTCCGCAGACCGGGAAAATGAAGCGACAAGTAATCCTTTGCTAAATGTGGAGCAGCATGGAAGCCAGGGGGGTTTCCCAAGCCCAGGTCTCTGGTTTTGCTGAAGGTATCTGAATGGAGGACATCAGTGTCTGCTGGACCTCAGGAAGGCACTAAGCAGGACCGGCCCTCCAGCCCAGCCCCAAGGCAGCAGCCACAGGGTCCCAGTGCGCGGCTGCGCTCCAGGGAGACCGTCGGCCACCGACTCCTTCCTCTCAGGCACCTGCTCTGTGCCAGGCAGGATGGCACATGCTTTCAAACGCACTCTTTCACATAATCCTGACCAGTTCTGCCAGGTGGTATTATTATTTTTTTTGGTCGCAACAGGGCACATGCACTTGCCAGAGAAACAGAGTGAGAAAGAGGGAGACGGCACCCCCAAAGGGGCATGGTCACAACACAATCCCTTCTCCTCCATCTCTCCATCCTGCTGGGATTCTAGGTATACCTGCATCTAGCGTATTTTTCTAAAAAAAATTTTTTAGGGATTTTTGCTATAGGACGTGTGTACTCGCTGGAGGGACAGAGAGAGTGTGTGAGAAATTGCCCCTCCCAGGGAGTAGCCACACTGCAGTCCCTGCTCCTCCATTCTCTTCCTGGAATTGTGGGCACACACAAACATGCAGCCAGCATGAGTTTCAAGTCATGGGGTCTGGGACTTGAACCATGGTCAGCGATCAGCCATGTGGGAGTCCAGCACCTTAACCACTACTCTACTCACTGTCCCCCATCATGTGTTTTTCTTCCTTTTTTTTTTGAGAAGTTTTTGCTATAGGATGAGTGCGCTCACCAGAAAGACAGCAAGACACAGAGAGACAGAAAGTGAGAAATCACCCCCCGGGGGGATGGCCACGCTGCAATCCCTTCTCCATTCTCCTCTTGGGATCTTGAGCACACATGCACATGCGCCCGGCATGAGTTTAAGCCACAAGGTCCAGGACTCACACTGCAGTTGGCGTAGCCATTATGCCATCTGCTGGTCCCAACCATGTGTTTTTCTAAACCTGCAGGGCTGAGATCAAACCCAAGCCCACCATGTGGAATCCAGCTTCCTTAACTACTTGGCTATGGGACTAGCCCTGCCAGATGGCATGGTTATTCTCACTTTTACAAATGGATATACCGAGGCACAAGGAGATTACATCACACAGGTGCTAAGGGAGAACCCAGTTGAGAATGCAAAGCTTGTCATTCCAAGCCCAGAGTGCGTCCCAAATACTTAAGTAAGTTCCAGGCTCCACTCTGTGGGTAAAAATGCTAGGGCCACAGGGGCTAAGTGATTCACAGCACTACACAGTTGCTTCCTGGCTGCGAGGTTCAAGGCCCGTCGGGTACCAGAGCCAGCGGGGCTTCGTGCTTCATTTCTGGAGGCGCTGTGTGCATATGCATTGCCACAGCGTCTTCCTACTTACTCCCTTTCTGAACATGCTACTTACGCTTTACACATCCAGATGTGTCCCACTTGAAGTGAACTTAAGATATGAAAATCCCTCTCTGTGCATACGCTACGAATTAGCAATTACCTTCCATTTTCACTAAGGGCTCACCATAGACCTCTCTTAACTGGCAGGGCTACAGTCCTTCACTACTTACACCCAACGCTCCAGAACGCACACACTTTATAAAGGAAAATACACATGCAATGCAAAATGCCACTCAGTGTTAGCCAGTGGAGTTAAGGCTACGTTCAGGCTGAAATCTCCACCGGTTAATCTAGAATGCGCCCAGTTTCTCTCTGCACCCCGCCACCCCCTTCTTTACTTCACAGCGCAGTCCAGGAAAGGAGGGGCTAGCCGTCCCAGTTACATCTAGAACGCAGATAAGCACTTGCAGTTACATGAAAAGTACTCTCCGTCGCGGAAACTCTGGAACCGCATTCCAGAGACATCGTCCCGGGAGCCCTTACGGGACGCGATTCCCGGGCACAGCCTTCGGGGACAGCTGGGCGGCAGCCCTCTGATGCCATCTGCTCTCACTGGACCAGTTAAGTGCAGACGGCCGGGTGGCCAGGCCTGCCCCACGCGCCTCGCCGCTCGGTGCCCCCA
>NW_006159534.1:2764713-2773166 GCF_000334495.1 Tupaia belangeri chinensis | reverse complement strand
GGCCGCCCCGCGAGCGAGGCCTCGGGACCTCGGAGGGGCGCAGGGCAGGCCGACGGGCGCACCCCGAGTGCAGGGCCCAGGGCTCAGAGGGCGCCGACCTGACCCCTTCGCGGTGGGCGCCCAGGAGGAGACTCTGGGCCCCGCGAGCGCCGGCCAGGGAGGAAGGCCGCGGGGGCGCGGCTCGGGGCGCGGAGGGCGGGGAGCGCGGGACGCGCACATCTGGCCGAGCTTTGAGCGGCTGCCTGCAGGCTCCACTTTGGGACGCTGAGAGATGCCGTTTTGTGGAGACAGGTCTCCCCATCGCCCCAGGACGCCCTTCCCTCCGAGGTCAAGGTTATGGTTTCTGCTTTCTGGAAAGGCGCGGGTAGCCGGGAGTGGACCTGGGTCCGCCCATCCATCCGCTCGGAGGAGAGCCGCGGCCTGCCCTGCCCGCTGCCTGACGGTTGGGCTGGCTGGTCCCAGCATCTGGGGATCCCTGAGCAGACCTTGGCAGGTTGTCCAGACCTGGACGCTGCAGAGGGCTGTACCTGCAGCTGCGGCCCAGCCCGAGGCAGCTTTCTCTCTCTGTCCACGCAGAGGGAGGTGACCAAGCCTCACCTGTTTGCAAGCCTATTTTTCCACAAAAGATAGGAAGCAATAAGAGGAGACCCAGGATTCCCGAAATCTCTCCAGGGAGCAAGTGCTCGTTTGTCTCAACAAGCTTCTCCCTCCAGCATGGGGCACATATGCTCGTGCAGGGGGTCACCGCCTGGATGGCAGCAGTAAGAGCCACCATGTGCTCAGTGCCCGCACAGGCGTGGAGGGGGAGGTGGGAAGGGGCCTGCGTGGAGTCTGGAGAAAGCGCAAAGGACCTTGGCAGAACCACCACCAGGCCTGAGCCGCTGTCCAGGGAGCTGCCAGAGTATCTAGGCAAACCTGTAATGGCTATGTCGCTGGACTCCCACATAGTCGACCGCGGTTTGAGTCTCGGACCCGGCGGCTTAAACTCATGCCGGTCGCGTGTGCGTGCGTGCCCAAGATCCCGAGAGGAGAATGGAGGAGAAAGAATTGCGGCATGGCCATCCCCTCTGGGGGGTGCTTTCTTGCTTTCTGCCTCTCTGTCCTTCTCTGTCCAGCTAGCGCACGCGCCCTATAGCAAAAACCTTCCCCCCCCAAAAAAAAAAAAAACAAAAAACCTGTGTGCCAGGGATCAGGCCCAGGTCACAGCTCTGGGGACAGGTGGTCTCCAGAGCAAGCAGTTCCTCTGGTAGCGGGACCCAGCTCTCTGCCTGTGAGCACTCATCTCGTGGCACTGTTGGCGCTGATGCCACTGTGGATGGCGTCCCTGCGCCCCGCATTGGCTGAGCATTCATTATCTCCTGTGGCAACCTCAGGGCGCCAGCTCCCTCTCCTTCCTACAGGTGAGGAGGCAGTGAGCAGGGACAGTACCGCTGGCCTTCTCCAGCCCCAGACCCTCAGTCAGCGGCCCTGCACAGGGCTGCACCAACTCTGCAAGTTCTACATGGAAGATTTCATTTACAAAACGCAAAGAATTCGGCCAGCAGTGATGTGGTGGTTAAGGCACTGGGCTCCCCTAGAGCTGACATGGTTCTGCCTCCGTGGTCTGACCTTCCTGGACTCTTTTATCCTCCCACAACTATTTATTTAATTGCATTTATTATTATTATTCAATTTGACCAGAGAGAGAGGGAGACTGAGAAAGCAAGCTGCCAGGTCTGGGACTTTAACTGCAATCAGCAATGTGGGAGTCTAGCACCTTAACTACCCAGCCACCTGCCAGCCCCCATCTCTCTCTCTCTCTCTCTCTCTTTTTAAGAGAGAGACAGAGAGATTTTTTGCTAGAGAGAGACAGAGAAAGTGAGAAATCACCCCCCAGGAGAGATGACCATGCCACAATCCCTTCTCCTTCATCCTCCTCTTGGAATCTTGGGCACAGGCTCACACCCGCCTGTCGGCTACAGAGGAGTCTAGCAACGACGTAACCATCACTCCATCTGCTGGTCCCACTCTCCGTCTTTCTTAGTCCTCTTACCCACAGTAATGTCCTGAAACTGCACAGGAGTGGACCTCCCTCTCCTCCAAACTTAGCAACTACAATTCCATTACTGTTACGGAGACCCCCTCTCAGCTCAGGGACTCCACACAGGATCTTTCCAGCCCTTCCATGAACCTGCAAAATAGGTATATTGCATCTCCACCAAGAGATAAATAACTCAGGCACAGAGGGGTTAAGTCACTTGCCCAACCAAAGCCATGCAGCTGAGTCTGAATCCAATTCTGTCTGGCTCTAAGATTTTCTGCCTTACGTCCCCTTTCCAGAAGGGTCTCAGAACTCAGATTCCAATATGTCATTTCTCCATGATCCCTGCTCTTACCCCCACTCTCCACCCCACCCCAGAAGTTAATGATCTCTAAGGCAAGTTTCTGTAAAGTTCCAGCCAAAGCTTAATGTTTAAAGGAAGCCTGCCCTCCAGCCTTTTGAGATGGAAAATACCACCTTCCCTCCTGGTTAAATGTGTTACTTGTTGAGGAGAAGGAGTGCCACATCTAGACAGAGGCTTTAAAAGATGCCCATAAGCGAATCCTTGGAGTGCTATTAAATTATCGTGACACCCACGTGACAGTGGGCACCTCTCGTTCAGACATGCGCTGAGCTGCTGTGTCAGGACACATGCACTGCCATGGCCCCTGCCCTCAAGGACGTTCTGTCCAGCTGAGGGGAGGGCCCGGTGCGTGAACTTCCTGTAAAGGACTCCGCCAGGTCAGCCCAGGGCGGTCCAGGCTGCTCACAGGGTGGAGGCGGGTGTGTTGGGCTGGACCTGGGTCTTGGAGACTTAGCACAAATTTACCAAATAAGGAAGGCTTGGGAGGTGACATTTCAGGCCAAGAGATGGGCACACACATCAGCATGAAGGCGTGGAGCTCTAGCTTCAAAGGTTACTAAGGCTAAAACATAAATAGAGGCCAGCAGGTGGCACAGTGGTTGAGGCGCTGGACTCCCACGTGGTCCACCACAGTTCGAGTCCTTGCTCTCTCTCTCTGTCTGGTGAGTGTGTGTGCCCTATAGTAAATTTAAAATGATAATAAAATTAAATACATAAATTTAAAGAATTTCTAGAGAGATTTTTTTCTATAGGGTGCGTGCGCTTACCAGAGAATCAGAGACAGAGAGGCAGAAAGTGAGAAGTCGCTCCCCCAAGTGGATGCCACACCACAATCCCTTCTCTTTCTTTCTCCTCTCAGGATCTTGGACATGTATGCACACATGCCCAGTGTGAGTTTTAAGCCGCCGGGTCCAAGACTTGAAACGCAGTCGACTACGTGGGAGTCCAGTGATGTAACCATTACACCGCCTGCTAGTCCCTAACAAAATTTTTTTTAATGTAAGCAGGAAAGGGAAAGGTTGGAGGAGCTCAGAGCCGGAGTGGGGCAGGCCCGGCTGAGGCCTCTGAGTCTGGGTTTGGGTGAGGAGCTCTGACTCCACTCCATGGCCTGAGATGTGTCAGCCCCTAGAGGGGGATCGAGACCTGGCCTCAGCCCTGAGCGGGGTTCCTCTCTGGACCTGAGAACTACCATTTCTGCTTTCCTTTCCTCTCAGACTCTTCCGTTACCATCTTTTGAGAGAAGTCCGGGAAGGAATCGAATCCACGGTAAGCAGCCATCGCAGGGCCTCTTCCTCCAGCTGAGCGATGGAGGAAGCCACCGTCCCAGCAGGCCTCTTCGGCCTCCCCTGGGTGAAAACACAAGCTTCGTCCCCGCCTAATGAACTCTGAACGGAATAAAGAGCCAGGAGGGAGATGGAAATCACATTTCACCAAGGCTGTGGTTTGGACGCGGTTTGTCCCCTCTAGGCTCACAGTGGATTGTTTTTCAGTGACAGAATGCATGCATGAGAGAGCAGCACTCTCCACAGGGTCTCGCCACGCTTCACCCCTTTCCCCAGCCCTCCAGGTCCCTGGGCCCCCACGTGTGGCCCCAGCACACTTTCAGGTCAACCAGGGGATCCAAACCCATAGTTACCCGGGTGGTGTCTGGCCTTGCAGGGTGCTTGCTTACCACTGCACCACAGTGAGCCTCACGGCGGAACCCCACCAGGGTGGGATGGGGAGTGTCTGCGTCCTGCGGACACTGGCCTCTTGAACGGAGGAGTGAGGGGTTCTCACTTTCCCAGGACTGGGTTTTTACCAAGAAGGTGGGTTGTTATAAAACGGGGCTGCCCTCTATTGCTCTTGCTGCCTGTCACCCTCTCACACATGCTCCTGCCGCGGGCCGCCCTCCACCGCGGGATCACGCAGCTCGAGGCCCCTGCCAAGTGTGGCCACCTACTGGGGGACTTCTCTACCTCCAGACTTGTAAGCCAAATAAACCGCTTTTTTAAAATAAATCACCCAGTCTCGGGTATTCTGTTGTAGCCACAGAAGACGGACAATTTAGGATGAAGGGACCAAGTGAGATGGTCCTCCAAGGTCACACGGTTAGAGCAGGTGGGGCGGGAGGGACGCCTCTGCCTTCCCTCTGCCGTGCCACCCAGATAAGGGAGCGTGGCCCCTAGAGAGGCATTTCCTGGTGGCTCCTGTCTTAGTCACAGCGTGTGGCCCAAGGGGCACAAGGAGACTGCAACTGCTGAGGACGCTATTCACAGCTGGGGTCCCTCACGTCGTCCCAGCAGAAGAGCAAGAACATGCTGGGGTGGGCCACCAGGCACCAGCGTCTCCCCTGCTCAAACCGCATGGCTCCCCCGAGGGCGAGCTGACAGTGCTGTGTAGACTCCCCTGAGACATGTGGAAAGGCTGGTCCTGAGGTCTCACCTATGGAGCGTCTGATTCCTTAGGTTGGGGGAAAGGCCAAGAAATTCAAACTCTTCCACTTAATAAGGCACTTGGGTCCCTCCAGCCTTGTCTCCCAGTACCCGGACAGCCCACCCTGCATGCCAGCATACAGATCTGCTTCCAGATGGATGCACGTCTGTGCTGTCTTCAGCCTGTGACTCCCCATATACACAACCTGCTAAGGAATTATGTCCCCTCCACCCTAGACCCAAATTCAAATACTCAAACCCTAACCCCACTGTGATGGTATTAGGAGGTGGGGTCTTCAGGAGGTAATCAGGATTAGATGAAGTCAGGAGGGTGGGCCCCCATGATGGGACCAGCACCTTGACCGGACAGACACTGGACAGCTTGTTCTCTCTGCCCGCCCCTCACCACCATGTGAGGGTGTGGCGAGAAGCTGGGTCTTCAGCGAGCCCGGAGCATGGTCTCAGCAGAACCCAGCCGTGCTGGCACCCTGGTCTCAGACTCACTGCCTCCAGAGCGGTAAGAAGTGAATTTCTGTTGGTCAAGCCTCCCAGCCTGTGGTGTTTTGTCAAGGCAGCCCCAGCCGACTAAGACACATCCCTGGTCCAACCTGGCTGTCTCCTGTCACATTCAGCTCAAATGTCACCTCCTCCAGGAAGCTTCCCTCCAATACCCTATACAGCCCAGCCCCCTTGCCCCTGCCCCTCTCCCCTCTTCCTTACAGACAGTGCGGTGCGACTGATCCCTCAATAAGGAGTGAGCCTGGACATATGGAGAGAAAGGGGGTGAAGGGGGAGGAGAGGAGAGAGACGCATGCAGACGGGCTGGGTGGGGACACCAGACAGACACAGGCTCCTCCAGACATCAGCCCCTGGTGTCCCTCTGCACACGCCAACCACACAGGTGCACGCACACGCCAGCCTCAATCCTGGGCCCCAAGGACGATGCGTGGGGCTTACCTGATCGGGCCAGCTGTGCCGCTGCCCTGGGCTGGCAGGTAGAAAGCCCACGGGGATGGGACCGCCACCTTCCCTGGGGACTTTGGGGCGCACTCACCCTAGAGCAACTCTGACGCTGCCAGGCATCTGTTGCCATGGCCGAGTCTGAACTGCGACTTTTCACTTCATAATCCGAATCACAGGGAAACGACTGGAATTAGGAGCACGTGGTAACGCTGCCTCCTTCTCTGCCAGCCTCGGGAGGAGCTGCCATCACCCGGAGGGAAGGAGTAACCCCCGTCATCCCGGCCAGGTCCATGTTCTCATCTACACACGAGAGAAGGCTCAGGGAGAAGGGCCTCGGAGAATGGCTGAGCCTGATGTCCTATTTATGAACGTTTTTGATCCAGCAAAAACACAGAAAGTGTCCCACACTGTATCCCCGATCGGCTTCCTCCATTTGAGAGACTAAGAAAAAAAATCTCAGACGTGACCCTCGCACTAATAGTTCAATAAAAAGTGTGGTTATATCAATGGAAACGAAAAGGATATTTGACAAAATTCAAGACTGTCCCTGAAAATAAATGTCTTCCTTCACATGATAATGTGTCTCTCTCAAAGCCAACATCTGACAATCTGAGAGTCAATGCGCTACAGCAGAGCAAACCTTCGGGACAGTCGGGTCCTGAAAGTTAAGGACTGAACAGGAATGCTTTGCATCGCATCACCACATTCATCTAACAGTGGCCTGTAAGTTCCAAAATGCATAACATTTAAAAATGAATAGTTAATGGGGCCAGCAGGTGGCGCAGTGGTTAAGGTGCTGGACTCCCACATGGTCAACCACAGTTCTAGTCCCGGACCCAGCAGCTTGAAAAACATACCGGGCACATTTGTATATGTGCCTGGAATCCTAAGAGGAAAATGGAGGAGAAGGAATTGTGGCACAGCCACTCTCCCCAGGGGTGATTTCTCACTTTCCCTTTCTGTCTCTGTCTCTGGTGAGCACAAGTGCCCTATAGCAAAAATATCTCTTAAAAAAAAAAAGAAGTAAAATGTATTTTGAAATGCACAATGGGAATATACCCATGCAATAATTTTAAGTAAATAAAGTAGAATATGAAACAATTTACAGTTTGATTTAAAGTACATAACATGCGTGTGAATCAGTAACTTATGTATTGCATATAAAATAAAGCAGGCAGAAAAGATATCAAACATTCATCTCTTAAAACTCATCTCTTGGGAACCAGCAGTTAGCGTAATGGCTATGTCGCTGGACTCCCACATAGTCGACCGCGGTTCGTGTCCCGGACCCGGTGGCTTAAAACTCATGCCGGGCGCGTGTGCGTGCGTGCCCAATATCCCGAGAGGAGACTGGAGGAGAAGGGATTGCGGCGTGACCATCCCCCCGGGGGGTGATTTCTCGCTTTCTGTCTCTATGTATCTCTCTCTCTGTCTGGCGAGCGCACTCGCCCTACAGTGAAAATCTCTCAAAAAAAAAAAAAACAAAAAAACCTCATCTCTCTCTTTTTTTTTTAATTGCCAGAGGGCATGTGCATTTGCCAGAAACAGAGAGAGAGAATGGGAGAGGAAGAAAGCTCCCTGCACTGGGATGCCATCACGCTGCAATCCCTTCTCCTCTCCATCCTGTCAGGGTTTGAGGCACATGGGCACACGTGCCCAGGGCGTTTTTCAAGCTACCGGGGCTGGGATTTGAACTGTAATTTGAACCATGTGAGATCCAGTTCCCTTAACTATAAGAGTCCCCTCTTCCCCACCTGGGAGTTCCTTCAGGTCCCCCCCAGCCTGGGAAAACACCCTCCCCAGTGTCCATGCCCGCTCACTGTCTGCAGCTCCTCCGGGTGGGCTTACTTCTTTGCTCGTCCATGAGTCCAGAAGCTCTGTACTGTGGCTAAGGCCTGGAGCTTTGGAATCGGGCCAGCTTTGCATAAACTCCCTAGGCAAGCTCACAAGGCAAGCCTGAAAGTTGGTATAATCACCCCCATTTTGTAGATGGGTAAACTGAGGCTGAGAGAGGTTAGCTACTTTGCCCCAAGTCCCCACGTTGGTAAGTGGTGGTCTTGGGATTCAGAAGCTGGTCCCTGGCGTCGGAAGGGTGTTAGTGTCCAAGGGGCATGCTGGCCAGGCGGTCTTATTCTCTGGCTGTGTATTTCTATCCTATGTCCCCTTCCTTGATGACACCTGAAATGAGCCCACTGTCATTTCCCTCCTCCCTCACCTTCAAGAACAAAGGGAGCCCTGGCCGGAGCAAGGCATGCCCTCATCCTTTTCTAGAAGACACTAGTCTCCCAGAGGTCACAGAGGGGTCACAGAGTGTCTGGGGAAGGAATAGGGTCAAGTAGGAGGGGGGAGTGGTTAGAACAGTAGGAAGGCATCTTGCTGTTCAGGACTCTCTCGAAGGAGGTGTTCTGCTCGGGCTGTGCTCTGGGGTCTGAGCTTTGGGGGTCCATCCATACACAGCTCCCTCACATATCAACAAAGACAGGAGTTAAACGGCTGCCATCTGCCTCTGTGCTCCCGTGGGGGCCAGCAGATGCCAGGGTGCACGTCAGAGCAGCTCTCCACATTCCCCAGTCCCTGCCAACAGCCTCCCAAGTCGGATTTCACAGAGGAGGAAGCCAAGACCCAGGGGAGTCTGGGAGTTCGCCCACAGTGACGAGGCTGGTGAGGATCCTTGTCTGGCCACACTCAGGGC
>NW_006159534.1:2760802-2764686 GCF_000334495.1 Tupaia belangeri chinensis | reverse complement strand
CCCCCACCTGTCCCCCACCTCCCACCCCCACGCCCACTAATGCTCACAGGGCAACCCAGCCTGTGCTGGTGGCCACCTGGAGCAGGGGTGCCCCTCCCCACCAGAGTGGGCAGGGGGACGGAGGGAGAGTGTCTGGGAGCTGGGGGGAGAATTTCCCCAGGGTCTCAAAACCCACCCTGGACAGCGGGAAAGAGCACATAGGCGCCGTTCTACATGGGGACCCTCCTGTTATCTTTCTTTTTCTTTTTTTTTTAATTTTATTTATTCATTCATTTTATTTTAATTTGCTCAAAGAGAGACAGAGAGAGAAAGGCAAAGTGAGAAAGCAAGCCACCAGGCCCAGGACTTGAACCATGGTCAGCCATGTGGGGGTGTCCAGCACCTTAACCACCAGCCACTGCTGGCCCCTCTGACCTGCTCTCCAAGGGAGCCTGGGCCTGTTCGCCTTGCCATCGTCAGCCTCTGAGCGCCACCACTGAAGAGCAGCTAGGAGAGGAGCTTCCTCTTGGAGACAGTGTCCCCACCCTGGTGAGGACAGACACTGGGAGGCCTCTGCTCCAGGTGGCTTCCTCCTGCCCAGGCATGTTGGAGGGGCTGCCTGAGAGGGCGTGGTCTGCAGGGGCAGGTGTGGGGCACTGTCACCATGTGGGAGCAGCTCTCTCTTTCTCTGCCACTGCCTGGATCCCCAGAGCACCCCTTTCCAGCCTCAGGCTGAGCTCAGTCACACCCTGGGAGAGCCCTGCATCCTCCGTCCTTCCTGCTTCCACCAGCCTTGGAGGTTCTGCTGGGGACACAAAGCCCCTAGACATGGCGTCTCTCTGAGCAGTCCCTGGGCTTCCGCAGTCCCTTGGACAGTTTCTTTCCAGGTTAAACTAAGGTGAGCAGCGAGTGGTGTGGGGAGCCATGGCAGGAGGACCCACATTTACAAAGCCAGGAGTAGATTCTGGTGGAGATTAGACTGGCTCTACCTGGGCCAGGCCACATCTGGTCAAAGGTGGAATGCGGGCCTTCTGCCTCCATGAAACTCATGTTCTTATCTGGAAGGATATATGGTCCCCAGTGCCCGGGAGGTGCTGACGGGTCTCCTCTGAAGAGAACTCAGGTCCAATACGTTGGGAGATAATCTCACCCACCTGGCAGAGCCTGGGGACCAAGGCATTTTAAAAGCTCCTGAAGTGGGACCAGTAGGTGGCCTGCTGGTTAAGGCACTAGACTCCCACATGACCAACCATAGTTTGAGTCCTGGACCCAGTCTGAAACTCACGCCCAGCGCATGTGCATGCATGTCCCAAGTCCCAGGAGAATGGAGGAGAAGGGATTGTGGTGTGGCCATCCCCCTGGGGGGGGGGCAATTTCTCACTTTCCCTCTCACTATCCCTGTCTTTCTTGGTGAGCACATGTGCCCTATGGCAAAAACTTAAAAAAAGAAGAAAAGAAGAAGAAGAAACTCCTGAAGTAAATGCAAGACTAAACTAAACCAGTATACCTTCGTTTAACCTTGTCATTCTCAAAAATAATTGACCACTGAAGCCTTTCCCTCAAAATAGCAATGGTCCTAGGGCACACCCAGGTAACCTCAGTCCTTTCTGCCTCGTCAGTCCTGGCCTTCTGCCCAAGCAGCTGGAAGGTCGATTCCAAGAACCCAGGAAGGGCTGGGCTGGAAGCAGAAAGGCACCTCGGGGGCAGAAGGCAAGCCTTTCCAGCTTGATTATTTTCATGTCTAGGCCAGTCCTGTGGCTTAGGGACTCAGGGAGCCAGATCCCACAGAGCTGACCATGCCGTTCGAATCCCAGCCCCAGTGGCTTAGAAAACACGCTGGGTGTATACACATGCTCCAAATCCCAACAGGCTGGAGAAATGGAAAAGGGGTCGCAGTGTGACCGCGCTCCATTGTGGGGTGCTTTCTCCCTCTCCCTCTTTCTATTGAGCACATGCACCCTCTGAAAAAAATGTAAAAATATATTTTTATGTCTTAAAAAGTCTAATGTTATGAGGAGCTAAGATCAGGAAGGGGCAATTTATTATTATTTTTTTTTTTTGGAGAGGTTTTCGCTATAGGGCGCATGCGCTCGCCAGACAGAGAGAGACAGAGAGACAGAAAGTGAGAAATCACCCCCCGGGGGGATGGCCACGCAGCAATCCCTTCTCCATTCTCCTCTCGGGATCTTGAGCACGCACGCACATGCGCCCGGTTTGAGTTTTAAGCCACCGAGTCCGGACGCGAGCCGTGGTCGACTACGTGGGGGTCCAGCGACATAGCCATTACGCTAACTGCTGGTCCCAGGAAGGGGCGATTTAAATCATCCCAATTTCCACAGTGATTTTTTTTTTTTTTTTTGTCCCTCTGATGACGGCAAGCCTCCACAAAACGAAGAGCCTCACTCAGTTCGCCCATCTGTGAGAAAGGAAACCCAGGGAGATGTGGCCACACTCACTCCACATTAGCCCCCAGAAAAGAAGTTCCCAGCCTGGGGTCTCCACAAGCCTCAAGGGGATGGGGCACGAACTACTTCGGATATTTAAAGAAGGATAATGGAAATGATACATTTACCATGAGAAGTGTCTTTGCTTTTGACTGGTATGGTATCAACTCAGGGTGACAACATTGGTTGTCATGGGGATGGGGATTATTATGCAATAAAATGTACTTGGTTTATGGGACACAATCTTTGCACACTTTGCATTCCTGGGAGTAATGAAAGGCTCCGTTGGAAGGTAAGGAGCCACGGCGTCAGAGGCAGGGTCCTAAACCAGGGCACAAGTGCGCTGCTGGGGTGAAGGAGGGATGAGGCCTGTGGGAGGTTGGGGTCTGTTGAGAGACGACACCCCAAAAAGAGCCTCCAGGAGACAGCTGGGGTCGTGTGCAGAGCAGGTGGTCCATGTGTGACTCAACTATGACAGAGGCCCTTCTCAGGCCACAGGGTGCTGAGCAGACGCGGCCGCAGGGCTCCCAGGAGGCCGGTGGGTTCAGAGATCGGGCCCAGCTGCTTAGAAAGCCTTCCAGAGCAGCACACAGGCTGGCGTCAGGTTTTCAAGCTCCTCAAGCTCCGGTTTTGTATGTGCGAAGCCCCCCTGGCAGGCCCAGGCATCCCTGCCCCAGGCCAGCCAGTCTAGAAAGGTCTGGGTGCTGCTTTTCTCTTCCAGATGCTGCTCACGCAACAGCGTCTCTCTAGGCCACTGTCCTCTCCTCCAGAGGCCTCTCTGCCCGGCCTGGCTCCATCGGCAGCTTAAGAGTTGGGCCCAGGAGGCTTGTCCTTGTCGCCGTTCCCCAGAACAGCGGGAGGATCCTTCCAGGTCACCAGCGTGGTAGTTAGCTTTTTCTTTTCCCTTCCCTTCCTTTTATTTTTATTTTTTTATTTTCTTCTTGGAAAACGTTATTTCAGTCTAAACAAAAAAAGCAAATGTTATTTATGTCATCCAGGGACAGATGGGAGAGTATGGCCATCCTTCATAGCTGTCTAGTTGGCAAACTCCACATGAGAGATGCAATCGAGGTGCAAGACTCTTACTGACCCAGATTCTATTTCCTTCCCACGAGAGCACGAACGTTCGCCATAAAGGTTACAAAGAGATTTACACGAAATCACAGCTGAAAAGCCGACATCTGATGCTTTTGGATGCTCTGTTTCCAATGAATTCTTTTTTTTTTTTTTTTTTTTGAGGGGTTTTTGCTATAGGGCACATCCCCTCACCAGACAGACAGAGAAAAACATAGAGATAGAAAGCGAGAAATCACTCCCCAGGAGGGATGGTCATGCCGCAATCCCTTCTCCTCTGTTCTCCTCTCGGGATCTTGGGTACACACGCACACGTGCCCGGAGGAAGTTTTAAGCCACTGGGTCCGGGACACGAACTGCGGTCGACTACATGGGAGTCCAGAGACA
>NW_006159534.1:2717314-2760694 GCF_000334495.1 Tupaia belangeri chinensis | reverse complement strand
TTTTTGAGAGGTTTTTGCTATAGGGCACATGCACTCACCAAAAAGAGAGAGACAGAGAGATAGAAAGCAAGAAATCACCTCCCGGAGGGATGGCCATGCCACAATCCCTTCTCCTCCCTTCTCCTCTCAGGATCTTGGGGCATGCATGCACACATGCCCAGCATGAATTTAAGCCACTGGGTCTGGGACTCGAACTGCAGTTGACTACATGGGAATCCAGCCACACAGCCATTATGCCAACTACTGGTCCCTGTTTCCAGTGAATTCTTAAATCCAGGAACAAGTGGTTTACACATTCAGTGTTACAGAGATATGCACTTTCATCAGGTAATACAAGAATTAGGATTCAATACATTACTGAAAATCAAGATGGAGGGCCAGTCATTGCCAAAATGACTTCCCAAATGCCAGACATGGAAATCTTACATTGCTTTAGGAGAAACATAAAACAGGGCATGTGGTTACGTTGCTGGACTCCCATGTAGTTGACCACAGTTTGAGTCCCAGATCCGGCAGCTTAAAACTCATGCCAGGTGCATGTGCGTGTGTGCCCAAAATTCCGAAAGGAGAATGGAGGAGAAGGGATTATGGTGTGGCCATCCCTCCAGGGGTGGGAGGGGGGTGTGATTCCTTACTGTCTCTCTCTCTGTCTCTCTGGAGCAAACATGTGCCATATAGCAAAAATAGCTCTTTTTTCTTAAAAAAATGGATACTTCTTTTCTTTCTTTTAAAGAATTATTTATTTAATTTTATTTGTTCATTCATTCATTTTAATTTGACCAGAGAGAGACAGAGAGAGAGAGGAAGAGAGAAAGCAAGCCACCAGATTCAGGACTTAAACCGTGGTCAGCCATGTGGGAGTGGCCAGTGCTTTAACCACCATGCCACCTGCTGGTCCCCAGCAAAAATATCTCTTAAAAAAAGGTATTAAAAAATGACTGGATCTTGCCTTAGTTTATGTTTGACAAGTCCATTTTAATGTTTACTAACAAAATGTTTACTAGCAAAAGGCATGTCAGCATTGTTATATACCTGAAGAAGATTCCGAATAGAATGCTCCTTGACAACAGCACCCAAGAAATGTGATTCAGTCCACAGACATTTCCTCTGGATCTGGTGCTAAACGTGCAGTTCACCAGGTGAGTCCTCTGAGCCTGCTGTTAGCCATGTGTAACCTGCCAGGGCACTTCATCATTTCCAAGCTTTCCTTCCACTTTATTTTTCTCCTTCAACTAAATTGTATCTAGAAACAAGATAGCCTTCTATAATTTTGTTTTATTATTGGGTTGTCAGAAAAGTCATGATGCATTTTTGCATAGAAAAATACGTATGACTTTTTAACAACCCAATAATTAGTTGGTCTTATTCCAGTGTAGGCTAATGCCGAATTTGTTTAATAGCCTTTGATTTTAGAATGATTTATAATATAGAACACTACATCCTCTGTAGAAACTTTGATTAATAATCTATCTGTAGCTCAAAATCAATTATCTTCCCATTTGTAACTATTCATAAACGTAAATTATAAGTCTCATTTAAATAAATGTACAATACACAGATTCCAAACATTCTCAGACAGACTTAAAAGTGAGCCATAAAAACATAACTGATTACAGCTTTCACCCATTCTGTAAGTAGCTTAGGGAAATAATGGTGAAATGTTGTTCTCTTAGGTCTTTTCATTTTTTTTTTAAATGCTTCTAAATACCTCTTTTTTTTTATGCTGAGAAATTATGTAAAAAAAAAAAAATTCCTTAAGCTGTTGGATAGTTTGCCATTACCTTGGTTGCTCTCAGAACAAAAGCTCTTTGGTTTTTGTTCTTTGTTTAATGTCCAAATATTCACCCACGTGTCTCAGGCACAGCGTTAGATCTGAGAGGGGCACTGGGATTCCCAATAACTGCTCTCAGGCAGACACAAAGGGCCAGAGGCCGGTACAGACTAGGCCAAGAGTGAGCAGAATATGCTATAGACGGAAGCGCACAAGCGTCTGAATTGTCCCTGTAGCCGTTTTCTGATTTCGCTCACCAGCGTTCCCCTCACTGCTGAGCGGCCTGTTGGTACTCTCCGCCAACATGGGAGCCTCTTCCCTCAGCACTTTCTGGTTACTCTAAACCAAGGTTAATGGAAGGTTAGGAAAGGCCTCACACACTCCCCTCCGCCCCACCTACAGGGCACACTGCTAAGATGCTGTGCTTGTGTGGCTGGGACCACAGTAGATGATCATATGCCACGGTGGAGGGGGGTGGTGTCCCACCTCTGGGTCCTCTGAACTCTGCCATGGAGGGTGGTAGAGGTTGCTCAGAGTCGCTGGGGTGGGCCGCTCGAACCAATTTTTTAGTACGGAACATCTAAGACAAAAATCGCTCTCCAGCGGATACGGATCTCACTCCTGATATTTCTCGCTGAGAGTGGGACATTTCTGTGAGGAGGTGAAGGAAACAAAGAGGGGGCCTGACTGGATTCCGTCTGCCTCCCAGGTTGTCTCCCGACAGCTGGTGTCAGCGAACTGGCTAACGTGGAGATGATTTTTCTCGAAGGTATTGAGAAACAAGCATTAGGTATTTTGGTTTATGTTTTCTTTCTTTCTTTTTTTTAGTGCATCAAATAACCTGATAAATAAATGCATACTTTGGGGGGGGCGGGATTAATTAGTTGCACCATTAATTAAAGTGTACAGGAAATGGAGCAGAGAGCTGATGGGACGCATGTACTGTCTCGTGCGTCTTTCCAGGTTATCTGAGCTGCTTCTCCATCCCGCAGGGTGTAGAAGAACTGAGGCAGCAGACTTCTGTCCATAGAAAGGCAGATTTATTTGGTGGAACTGCCCCTTAAATATTGGCCTACTTTGCCAATTTTGCATTTATTTGTAAATTCTTCTCAGTATCCCTGATACCCATATTAGTCTGCAGTTTTAGTTTTCTTTGGAAGATGTCATAACCAAGGGTCCCTCACTAATTAAGACAAATAAATCTGAGTTTATTTTATAGCTAAATGAGAGTCATGCTTACACTCACTTTTAGAAATCATCTTTTAAAAAAGTTTCTTTCTCTCATGAGTGAGGAGAGATGTAGAGAGAGAGAGAGACAACCACTTCAACAGGGTCTCCATGCTGCAATCCACCCCCAGCTCCAGATTCTCAGACAGACTTAAAAGTGAGCCATAAAAACATAACTGATTACAGCTTTCACCCATTCTGTAAGTAGCTTAGGGAAATAATGGTGAAATGTTGTTCTCTTAGGTCTTTTCATTTTTTTTTTAAATGCTTCTAAATACCTCTTTTTTTTTATGCTGAGAAATTATGTAAAAAAAAAAAAATTCCTTAAGCTGTTGGATAGTTTGCCATTACCTTGGTTGCTCTCAGAACAAAAGCTCTTTGGTTTTTGTTCTTTGTTTAATGTCCAAATATTCACCCACGTGTCTCAGGCACAGCGTTAGATCTGAGAGGGGCACTGGGATTCCCAATAACTGCTCTCAGGCAGACACAAAGGGCCAGAGGCCGGTACAGACTAGGCCAAGAGTGAGCAGAATATGCTATAGACGGAAGCGCACAAGCGTCTGAATTGTCCCTGTAGCCGTTTTCTGATTTCGCTCACCAGCGTTCCCCTCACTGCTGAGCGGCCTGTTGGTACTCTCCGCCAACATGGGAGCCTCTTCCCTCAGTACTTTCTGGTTACTCTAAACCAAGGTTAATGGAAGGTTAGGAAAGGCCTCACACACTCCCCTCCGCCCCACCTACAGGGCACACTGCTAAGATGCTGTGCTTGTGTGGCTGGGACCACAGTAGATGATCATATGCCACGGTGGAGGGGGGTGGTGTCCCACCTCTGGGTCCTCTGAACTCTGCCATGGAGGGTGGTAGAGGTTGCTCAGAGTCGCTGGGGTGGGCCGCTCGAACCAATTTTTTAGTACGGAACATCTAAGACAAAAATCGCTCTCCAGCGGATACGGATCTCACTCCTGATATTTCTCGCTGAGAGTGGGACATTTCTGTGAGGAGGTGAAGGAAACAAAGAGGGGGCCTGACTGGATTCCGTCTGCCTCCCAGGTTGTCTCCCGACAGCTGGTGTCAGCGAACTGGCTAACGTGGAGATGATTTTTCTCGAAGGTATTGAGAAACAAGCATTAGGTATTTTGGTTTATGTTTTCTTTCTTTCTTTTTTTTAGTGCATCAAATAACCTGATAAATAAATGCATACTTTGGGGGGGGCGGGATTAATTAGTTGCACCATTAATTAAAGTGTACAGGAAATGGAGCAGAGAGCTGATGGGACGCATGTACTGTCTCGTGCGTCTTTCCAGGTTATCTGAGCTGCTTCTCCATCCCGCAGGGTGTAGAAGAACTGAGGCAGCAGACTTCTGTCCATAGAAAGGCAGATTTATTTGGTGGAACTGCCCCTTAAATATTGGCCTACTTTGCCAATTTTGCATTTATTTGTAAATTCTTCTCAGTATCCCTGATACCCATATTAGTCTGCAGTTTTAGTTTTCTTTGGAAGATGTCATAACCAAGGGTCCCTCACTAATTAAGACAAATAAATCTGAGTTTATTTTATAGCTAAATGAGAGTCATGCTTACACTCACTTTTAGAAATCATCTTTTAAAAAAGTTTCTTTCTCTCATGAGTGAGGAGAGATGTAGAGAGAGAGAGAGACAACCACTTCAACAGGGTCTCCATGCTGCAATCCACCCCCAGCTCCAGCCAGCCCTGGGTCACGGGCATGTGTGCCTGGCATTGTCAGGGAGGGCTCCAGAAACAAACCAGCGACCTTCCCGCGTGGACCGGCCTCACAGTTTGCACCACTGCACCACCATCTGGCCTCCTAAAATTCACCTTTGGCTGTGTGCCTAGAGAAAGGCCCTATGAGGACAGAGAGAGGAGGTAGCCTTCTGCAAGCCGAGCACACAGGTTTCCAGAAAAACTGAACCTAACACCTTGACCTTGGACGTCTAGCTCCAGACTGTGTGAAAAGAAATATGTTGTTTAAGATAGCCAACCTGTGGGGCCAGTCAGTGGCATGGTGGTTAAGGTGCTGGATCCTACATAGCCCACTATAAAGTTCGAGTCCCAGACCAGTAACTTGAAAATCTCAGTGGGTGCCTGTGCAAGCCCCACATCCTGAGAGAATGGAGGAGGGATTTTGGCATGCTCGTCCCTCCAGAGGGTGCCTTTTTAGATCCCCTCTGAGGAGCACATGTGTCAGAGCAAATTACACACACACACACACACACACACACACACACACACACACGAAGACACCCAAGCCGTGAGGTGCTGTTACAGCAGCCCTAGCAGGCTAAGACAGTATCCCACAACTTATTTATCCTTTCACCTTTGATGGACATCTGGGTTGTTTCTAGTTTTTGGCAATTATAAATAAAGTGGCTACTTGGGCCCAGCAGGTGGTGTGGTGGTTAAGGGCGCTGGACTCCCACATGGCTAACTGTAGTTTGAGTCCCAGACCTGGTGGCTTGCTTTCTCACCCACCCCCACCCCCCCAACCCCTGTCCCTCTCTGGTAAAAGTTTAAATAAATAAATAAAATATTTAAAAAACAAACAAAACAAAGCTGCTATTAACATTTGTGTATAAAAATATGTTTTAGAAAATTTATTTAAAATACGTTAACTCAACTAATGTTTGTTAGCATCTGCCAGGCGTAACGTTCGGATACTGAGGATAGCAAAACAGCCACCTTGTCCTTACGAACAGTCTAGGGAGCCAGCAGGTGGCACGGAGGTGAGGGCGCTGGATCCCACATGACCAACTCTGAGATTCGAGTCTCAGAACCGGTGGCTTGAAAATCATGTTGGGTACTTGTGTGTGCATGCCCCAAATCCTGAGAAGGGTGAAGGGGGATTGAGGCATAGTTATCCTCCCTGGAGGGTGATTTCTCACTTTTCCTTTCTCTCTGTTTCTCTCCATTGAGCACATACACCCTATACCAGTTTTTTGTTTGTTTGTTTGTTTTTGTTTTTGTTTGTTTTTCTAAGAAAGCAAAAGCGGGGGCCAGCAGGCGGCATGGTGGTTGGGGTGCTGGACTCCCATATGGCCGACTGTGGTTTGAGTCCAGACCTGGCAGTTTGCATGCTCTGTCTCTGGTGAGCACATGTGCCTTGGATCAAATTTAAAAAACAATAATGATAAATAACATAATTCTTTTTTATAAAAAGCAAAGAATAAACCCCTCACAAACCTGGCCCAATCTCAGTGGCACACGCTGGTGACACCCTGTGTTGAGAGATTCAAGTTCGATTCCTGGACCAACCTCAAACCCAGGCGTGATGGCACACGCACTTATAGTCCCAACTCCTCAGGAGACTGAGCAGGAGGACATAGCACCCCTCATTTTTCTTTCTTAAATTAGCAACAAAACCACACACACTCACGCACACACAGCACGGTTCCCTGCTCAGCTCAAGTCGTTTCTACACCTGGGTGCTTGTTCCCACCCTCTCCCTTTGTGCAGTGGCAGTCCCACTCCTCCAGTGACCTGCCCAACTGGCACAACCCTTCTTGCCCACTGGTGCCTGGGCACAGAGAACTGTAATGTCCTGGCTTACAATTCAAAAGGACCAGGACTTCTGCCCCTCCAGATTTCAGAGTGAGAGGGCCAGAAAGCAGAAAGGGGTCAGTGGGATACACTCCTTGGGACTCAGGCCTGGGTGTCCGTCCTTCCTTGGGGACACAGCTCCATGCCTGGGTCTTTGGTTCAATTCATGCACTGAGTCCCAGAGGCAGTTACCATGTTCTTGGGGGACCACCTTTGATCTGGCATTGTGGCCGTGTCCTCAGTATGTCACCCTCGAGCTCTTGCAGCCTGGTAGCCTCAGCTCACACACTATGTCTGGCAGCTTTGAGGCCCACGGTCATGGGCTTCCCACTTTCTAAGCTGTGAGGCTGATCCTCTGGTCTGAGGTGATACTGGGTGGCATCCCATGCCACAGATCCCTCTCTGTGCCTGTGGATGGTGCAGCTAGTTGAGACTGCTCAGGAAAGGCAAATTCACCGCCTAATCAGGTGCCTCTTCCTGTGAGAGTAATGAGCAAGCTCCTGGGTCTGCTCCATCTTTCAGCCGACCATCAGGTGGCCGGTTGGCTTTCTCGAGGAATGTGCCATGCCGGAGACTTGGTGTCGGTCTCCATTGCAGGCAGCTTGGACCTTGGTGGCAGCACTGGGCCAACCATCTTGGTGAGACTCCATGCAGCTGGCCCATGGCTAGACCCCACCTCTGTCACCACAGCCCCTCTGTTCATGTCGCCCTCCTGCCAACACCAGGGAGGGCTGCTGACAGAGGCCAGGGGTTTATGAGGCATTGGACTACGTGGTTGCTCAGTTCCTTGACAGTGGTGGGCGCTTTCTCGGTGGGTGTTAACGTGTGGTACGAAGGTTCCTGCTCGCTTCCATTAAGTCCATCCCCGCATCTCCGTCCCAGACTCTTTCCTCCCTCTTCCTGTTGTTTTTCTGACCAGCTGGTCAGGTCATTTGTCACTGTGTTCTCTAACCTTAGGCCACTTCTCTTCCCCACACCGACTGGGCGGCCAGGTACACTACTCGAGCTTGGACTGTTGGGAGGATTGCCTTCACTGCTGTCTCAAGGTTGCCCCTGTGAGAACGTGCGGCCTGGCCACCACCCAGTTTCAGCTTGCACCCACGTGTGGAGCTAACCTCTCTGTGGAACAAACTGGGCCTTTTCATCCTTTTCAACTGGAGGTACAGGACCCCCTTTCGGCCGGAGGTGCGCCTTGAGCAAGGAGCTGGGGTGCAGCAATGGCAGATGACGGGGCTCTTGGTTCCCTGCTCACGCAGCCCGCTTGCTCCCACTGATGCAGCTTGCGCTCTATCCTGGAGGTACCACTTCCATCTGAGCCCCTCTGGCTGGTTAGCTCTGACAGGATCCAGCATTTCTTGGGCAGTTCTAGCCACAGGTCCTGGGGGAGCCTTGGCCAGACACTCATTCTCTCCCAGTGCACTCGCTAACAGGTTAGGTGCTTTAAAAGGCATGCCATTCTTCCCCGCAGGTGGCAAGGTCTTGCTTGCGCCCCAGGGGCTCGCACTGTGACTCTCACTGGGGCTCCCACCGACCCTCCAAGGTATCTTTCCCCACCATCAATAGCTCCACAGGGTCTCCTTAGGGCTGCAAGATCACATGGTCCATGACATAGGATCACTCGCATGACAGCCTGGGCCAGCTGCAGGGTTCCTTCCCGCTCTGTGACCCGCCCGGAGATGTCAGTCTGTCCTGTCACCTGACCTGAGGGAGCAGGATCCCTAGCCGTGAAACATGCTGACTCAAGGCCTCCCGGCACTGCCCTCCCCATAGTGGGAGGTACTAGATGCACTAATTTGCTTTTAACTTCAGAGGTGTCTTAGGTTAAATGGACTCCATTACTGGGCCCCTGAAAATATTAGAGATGGGGGAGGCTCCCGAATCTCCTCAGGTCTATCTCCACTCCCCTGGAGCACATGAACCTTACTTACCAAGGTCTCCAGCACGCCAGCCTCTTCTCGAAGACCGATCAGCACAGGGCCACTGACGTAATGAGCAACATGATGCTCTGTGATGTCTGGCTGGTCCAGACCTCGTTGGACTTGGCATGCCCTTGGAGCGCAGCTGTTCATGTATATTGCCATTGGCATGGAAACGTGAACTATTTCTGATCCCGCTTTGATTGGAAGAGAAACAGGTGTCACTAACTCAGCGACTGCACACCGCGCACTGGAAGGGGTACTGCCCCGGCCCACGGAGGCGTCACGTCTGCAACTGCACTTGCAATTGGGACTGGACTTGACTGAGCTTGCTGTGGTCTCCAGCGACCCTCCCTAATCCAGCCAGTTTCCTCAGGAGCCAGACTAGTCAATTAATTGGGAACAGAGGAGAGGCCTAGAACTCCGCCTCTGGTCCCTGACCTTCGCCCCCACAGCACGGCCTCTCCCTCCCTCCCTCCCTCTTTTCTCCTTCCGCTCCTCCGCATTCTGCCATGGCAAGCCTGGAATTTCAGCTGTGCCCAACAAGGGCCACTGTTTTTCCAGGTTTCTGACAGCCGTGCCAGTAGCAAGTCTGTACCGATTCCTAGGATCTTGGCTAGGGAGTGAAATTCTGTGCCTTAGGGGGACGCTGCCAAGTTAAACTTGTCCTCTCTAACCTTCTGTCCTGGTCTCCTTCTTCAAGCACCCCCAGGATCTCCTCCAGCTCCTGCCAGTCCACGCTGCCACTAAGGACAGGTCCTTTGGTGTCCAGTCCCTACTCTCCCGCGGGGTGGAGGCCCCGGGGTGCGCATGCTGGCACAGGAGGGACCGCCTTCCATCACGGACTGGGGAGGTTTATCTGCAGGCTCAGAAGGTCCTACGCTACGTGAAGTGGAATCTTTGTGCAGAACTACCAGACGTCGCCCTGTGGGGGGTCAAGTTTTCACACTTAGGGCCCTCACCTGGAGTAACAGACCTGCCTTGGCTGGCATGTAACCGTCTGAAGTTCTGCCACCTAAAGTCCTGGGCACGGCGCCCCTTTCCCTTCCCCCACTGCAGGGGATGACAGCGCCGTCCTCTTCGTCCACAGCCCAGGAGCCCTCTCTGGCTTCCACATCTGCTTTCAGCCGCCTGTAACCCACCCTCAGTCATTTATTACTCTCCGCAGGCACCAGCGACACTTAGCAACGGCCATCTGACCCCACTCCCACGGGCCTGAGCCTATCCAAGTGCTAGCTTCCCTCCAGCCACCGCTGACCTCACTAGCCAGAGGTTTAACAGCTGGAAGGGCAGGGAGGGAAAGGCTGGCTCCAGGGTGAGCACTGCTGACACAGCAGCCAGTGGGGAGCTGTTTATTACTGTTCAGTTCTTAATTCCTAAGACCCATGTTCCCTGGAGGGGAGGGCAGATTCCCAGAAACCAGCAATCAGTAGGACCCATCTTGTTGAGCAATCTGTGGTTGGCTATGTTTGCATTATGTGCGAAGGGACAGTGCTTGATTTTTTAAAAATGATTTTATTATTTTAAAATTTGCTACAGGGCACATGCACTCATATGAGAGAGAGAGAGAGAGAGCGAGAGAGAGAGAGAGAAAGTGAGAAAGCAAGCTGCTAGGTCTGGGACTCAAATTGCAGTCAACCATGTGGGAGTCCAGGGCCTTAACCACCATGTCACCTGCTGGCCCTGGTGTTTTAAAATTTCTTTCAAAAAATGGGTACATTCTGGGGACCAGCAGTTAGCGTAATGGTTATGTCGCTGGACTCCCACGTAGTTGACCACGGTTCACATCCTGGACCCGGTGGCTTAAAACTCATGCTGGGTGTGTGTGTGTGCATGCCCAAGATCCCGAGAGAATGGAGAAGGGATTGCGGCGTGACCATCCCCCCTGGGGGGTGATTTCTCGCTTTCTGTCTCTGTCTCTCTCTGTCTGGCGAGCACATGCGCCCTATAGCAAAAACCCCTCCAAAAAAAAAAAAAAGGGGGTACATTCTGATCTGACCAGACAGAATTTTAGAAGGCAGCAGTTAATTCACAAACCATGTACCAGTTTGGGTTGCTAAGCAGAAAAAGGAAAAAAAAAAATCCCCTTCCCTTTCAGAAACCCTGACCAAGGCCAATTTCGTACCACGTTGGTTTATCCTCTATCAGTGGGGCTGACGCCACAGGTCACACCACAAGACCCGCAGATGTGAGATGGGCCTTGCCCGGAGTGGTTGGCGAGGCCAGCTGTGATCTCGCACCCTGTGACTGCTCTACCTTCTTTTGGGATGAGAGAGAGAGGCCGAAGAAGCGGGGCTGCAAACGCTGTGGCGAGGACCAGCACAGTCGCGCTGCACAGAGCCCGATTCCACAGGGCATGAGTTCGCTAGGGAGCACGCAGCAAAGGGCCGTCCCTGCAGCAGGCGATCGGAAAAGCCAGGTACTCCATTTACTCAGCGCCTCGAACTGGCCGACTCCTGCAGTGACCTTTCAGTGCGGCATTTATGATGCCCCTACTCTTTACCAGGCATCCACAACACTTCAGGAAGTACGGCTTTTGTGACTTCCTGGTGACGACAGACCCCTCTGGAAAAAGACGCGTCTCCTCTCCCGGAATCATGTTCCCACTCGGGTTCCAGACTGGCTAAGACTGGAGCACAAGGGAGCCAGGGCAGTGTTCGGGGACTCCGGCTCACGGCCAGCCCAGCACACCTTTTGACTAGGGCTGCCCAGGGCTGGGCTGAAGTTTTCTAAGGATGCAAGTGCAGGAACCGTTTAGGTCCAGTAGTTGACAGGAACAAGCTTTGGAGCACAGATCTTCCAAGTATCAGCTGTATTTCTCGAACGGACACGAAAGCCCTGCATAACTGAACTTTAAAATTTGACTGGCCCATCTAGTAGGGAGTGTTTGAGACACCACAAATAAGCAATTCCTGTTTACTTCAACTGAAACAAGTAATACACAGTACATTAATTACTTGGGATTTAGTGAAGAGGCAGCGTTGGGAGTGAATATTGTCGACATGCTTAGTTCTGTGACCCGTTTCTCCTGAGGTACCTGGTTTCCCCCTCACTGGAGAAACTGGCCTAAGAGCAGTGGCAGGATAGTCTAGCACCAACCACACTTCTGGGTAAGTCTGTCCACACTGGGGAAAGGCCCGCAGGCTGCCCAAGTGGAGAGGCAGAATGCTACACCATTGCCACCCCCACTTCGGCTCTGTGGTCAATACGAAGTTTATTCCAATTGGGGGAAATTACATTTTATACAGAGAAACATCGACTGGGTTTTGGTGCTAACGCGTTACCCACGAACACCATTTCAGTGATTCCTGTGTGGGAAGCTGCCCCAATTGATGCAAGGTACAAGGATTCAGGGAAGACACTGGAAGTTCACTTATAACTCACTCTGTCATTTCTGAGGATGGCTGTGGCAGAGGATTCTGAAGAAACAACTCTTTATTTTTAAAAAGATGAATACGAAATTAGAATAGATCATTTATCTGCCTGGGAAGGAGCGAAGAATCTCCTCTAACTCGAGATAGGAAATTCAGCTTAACCTTGGGAAGCTGATAACCTAGTAATAGGGCAGTCTTTGCCTGACAGTGGTTTAGAAAAACAAATTTCCTCACTGTCCCTTCTTGTCTCCGTAGAGGCTGGTTCATGAAGTATTAACGAATGGTGAGCACGTGAGTTCGCATGTGCGCGCTCAATACACATGAATATTTTAAAAACTCAAGAACTTCGTGCCAGCAGGTGCTGTGATGGCAAAAGCACTGGATTCCCATACGGCTGACCACAGTCCGAGTCTTGGATCTGGCAGCTAGAAAACCATGCCGGGTGTGTGTCATGCATGCCACAAATCCAAAAAGGAGAATGGAGGGATTACAGTGTGGCCACCACCCCTGCCCTGGGGGATGATTTCTCACTTTCTCTCTCTCTCTGGTGAACATGCTACCCTGTGGAAAAACCATTAAAAAAAAAAAATCCGAGAACCTCACAATTCCTCTAGGAACAAAGAGAAACTAGATAAATAACTGAATCAAGGTATAAAATTGGTCATTATTCTCATAATTGTAGAAAAAGTGGGACCGGCAGGTGGCATAGTGGTTAAGGTGCTGGACTCCCACATGGCCGACTGCAGTTCAAATCCTGAACCTGGCGGCTTGCTTTCTCACTTTCCTCTCTCTCTCTTTCTCTCTGGTCAAGTAAAAAAATAATAATGATGAGTAAAATTACAAAATTCTTAAAAAGAAAAAGATCTAATGAAAAACTGTTCAGGGCTGACCTATGGCCTAGTGGCTGGAGTCCTGACTCGAGCAGTTTAGGAAACTGGGTATGCACACGCAGGTATGCACATGTGGGTATGCACATGTGCTCCAAACCCCGCCAGGATAAATGAAGGAGAGGGGACCGTGGCTTGCCCACACTCCAGAGGGGGTGGATGGTGCTCTTCCTCTCCCTTCACCCCCAGTCTGGAAAGCACACATGCTGTCTGGCTTACAAACAAAAACGTATCTATACGTGACACAGTTCACTGAAAGTCCAAAGATGCTGGAGATGTCTAAGTGGAATAACAGAGTGGCCTCTGAGAATCACTGGGACTGTGGACTCACTGCTCCAGCCCGAGTTTTCATGACCCCAGATGACGCAGCGATCCGCGGGTGCTGAGCCATGGCGCACTGGGAAAACAACGCTGTGGGTGCACTGGTGCTGAGGACTTTTGCCAGGCTGCAGACGGTTGGGGAGAGGCTGGCTGGGCAGGTACATATTTTCACAGCCTAGAGGTTGGCTGGAAACTTCATGTTACGATATTCTGGTTTAGCCTTATCCAGAAATATAGTAAGAAAAGAACATGTGGTATTAAAATAAGAAGACTTTAAATACTTTAGGGAACACATTTTCTCTTTGTGTTTTGGATATATTCACCTTAGGATTAGCTTATTTTATAATTATTCCTAGACAGAGATAGGGAGTAATAATTAACCCAGGAGTTCTGTAGAAAGTGCTGATCCCCCACAGGCATGGACCCATGGTGATAACCAGCATGTAGCCCCCAAACGTGAAACTGAACATGATGTTTCTCCCAGTACTGGAGATTCTTTGTGTAAGTAAAAGAAAAAAAGAGTCATGACATCGACCCCCTTAAAATCAAGCCTCATGTAGGACCAAAAAAAAAGGCTACTTATACTTACTTTTAAATTTAGTGAACTTTAAAAAAAAAGTCACCACTGTAGTCTGTTTGCCCTAAACCCATGCACAAGTCAGTTCTAAGAGGAACCGTGTTCAGGAAGAAACCCAGAGAGAAACAGTCGCACACGCCATCCGCCAGGGACAAACGAGTCAGTCGGCAAGCTGTTGGAAAACAGAGCGCTTGTAATAATGAAAAAGGACAGAGTTTTATAACCAAGCACTTATTTTCTTTTAAAAACACATAACCACATTAACTTTTTGCTTTATACAACCATCTAGAAACTATAAAACAGTACCACATTGTGCACTTAACCTACTTATCAAGAAGGGAACTCCACGTCGTAAGAATTCTACCCAGAGGAGAAAGGAGACAGCTAACAGCATAGTCACAGATACAACATGAGTCCAAGCAAGCATCAGTTCGCTGACGTCACCTTTTCCATTCACCAGAGTGGAGAGGAAGAAAGAAAGCAAAGGAGAAAAAAGAAGGAAAGAAAGGAGCACCCACAGAGGACTAAGTCACAATCCATAGTTACTTCTGACAACGAGCTCGGGATTCAGATAGTACCACTTGACCAACACAGCGTGGGGGGGCGGGGAAGGACGCACGAGCAGAGAACGAGCATTTGAAAAGGAAAATACGTTTTTCACCCTCCTAAATACGCTTCACTGATACAAGCTTCTGTGCTAATCCGGTAAATGGAAAGAAATTAATCTTCACAATGTGATAACGCTTAAGAGTTGTTCTCTTTGCAACTACAATGTGAGTGGCTCACACTTCCACTTTACAGTTCAACAGAACCACAGTGTCATGAACAATAGCTCTATAGGGATTTCCCACTACTGTTCTTCCCATCCCGCCCGGCTGTGTTGCTAAGGACAGGCAGGGAAGCGCAGGGAGGGCCTTCAGCCATAAAGATTGGGGGTATAGCGAGATAGAATCCTTGCTCCTTCTTAGAAGTCCAGGCCTTTCTAGTACTGTGGCGTTCCCTGATTCGTGGCTGTACAGAGGAGAGCGCCTCGGAAGAACTAAGGTAATATGGTGGAAGTGTACTCAAGTAACTGGCTTGAAGCTATATAGGACGAAACTGTAATTGGCAGACATACTGGATCCAAGGCAAACAACGGGTTGATTGTCCTCCTTAGGTTAGATGGCACCATACAAAAAAGGTGGCTATGACTAAATAATAAACGGAAGGTTTGCTATAAGGAAACCTAGTTCAGTTGAGAATTAGTCTAATGATCCTCACTTCAGGGGAAACTCATCTTGTCCCTCCCATTTGCTCTTAAGTAAGCAAACACATTTGAAAAGGTAAATACATGTATAGGGCAACTCAGTATCAGAGTTTTGACAATCCATGAGAGAGGCATTACGAGTCACATCACTCCCCATTCTCGGGTAAACTATCATTTAACTTACGTTCTTCCAAACCTAATGAGATGCATTTCGTATTTCCTACCTGACATGTGGAACGTGGTTAATGCGGATGAAATTGTGGGTCTGTAACTCGGACTAGTTTCGATACAGTCAAGTCTGCCCCACTTTACTGGGTGCTCTCGCGGTGCAGACTTAGTACAATGCAGAGTTGGGAGCTGTTATGACTTACTGTCAGGACTATATCTGAAATGCTGAAGTGTGTGTGTATTAAGTACTCTGGGAAATCTTTAACTCATTTTAGCTAATGAAGGAAAAATTAAACCAATCATAATAAGAAAATAAACCAAGCTCCTAACTTTGATTTACCTAACTCCCAAAACTTCTACTAGAACTGTTGTCTAGACCAGGTCACTAAACATCTTATCTGTAATGACACTGATTTCTTAGTAGACTTGAGTAAAGTATGCTGACTTGGCAGTTTAGAGCCAGAGATTCAACATGATTATTACTTCTTTAATCTGAGAGGTTATCTTAATTTAAAACTTTTGAATGTTATGTGAGTATAGTAAGAAGTACTAATTTTTTTTTAAGTTAGGCAAATTTCATGCAAACTACTGAAAGAAAACAATACTAACCTACAATCTGTTTACCAAATTAAGTGCAGTCACTTTAGAGAATCCCAAGTTTTTAAATATAATATAATATTGTAGATAAGTTTATTTTTCTTAATTCTCTTCCTTAGAATATGAAATTTATCTAGTCACTACTTACAAAATTGCATTTGGAAATAAATAATATTTCCTGGGATCAGAAGATGGGTTAATGGTTACATTGCTGGACTCCCATGTAATTGGCTGCAGTTCGAGTTTTGGACCCAGTGGCTTCAAACTCATGCCAGGTGTGTGCCAAAAATCCTGGGAGGAAAATGGAGAAGGCATTGTGGTATGGCACCCCACCCCGGGGGAAGTGATTTCTTGCTTTCTGCCTCTCTGTCTCTGTCTCCCTGGTGAGCACAAGCACCTTATAGCAAAAATTCTAAAAAAAAAAAAAAAAAAAAAAAAAAAAAGGATTTCCAAATAATGGGGGGAGGGTGTAATAGAAGAATAACGGTAGGTCTTTTGCAGCAACCTCCTAGCCACTGAGCGGAGAGAGGAGAGGCATCACCTCCCAGGCACTGAGCTTGCATGTTTTCCTAACCGCCTGGTCCTGGGGCTGAGGTCCACTTCTTGCTCTTCACTGCTAGCTCCAGGGTGATTCCATTTCTTTGCAACTAAATGTTAATCTGTTCCTCTGACCTCTGTATGCCTTGGTACTAGGCTACTTTATTCGGTTCTTACTTTGCCTCAGTTCCTCTGTACAAAAATGGGTGCACGCCGCCCTCCAGTTGTTGTGAATGTAGTCTGGTCACACTGTGGTGGAAAGACACCATGTATTAAGTCACTTCTGGAAAGCTGGGTTAATGTTGAAAACACTCACGTGTAGAATGCTGGCATGTTGTGAGTAGGGCAGGGCCCCATTTTCCTCCTTGAGGGGTTTGTCTAGGTTCCTGCCGAGGTGACTGGCACTCTCCTCTCATGCCTTAGCTTCTGAATCTGGGGTTAGCAGCTTGCCTATGGAGTCTACGGCAAGTGTAGGTTTTTTTTTGCCGCATGTGGGTTTCGACTTCTTTCCTAGTGTCTAGGCCACTGTAACCAAATTAATGGGCCTGTCACTGGCTCTTGCTCTCATTTCATTAGCTCATGGAATGACCTTACCACATACTCTACTATAACGTTATGGGGAGAGTTAAATATAGGCGTGCAAAAAAAAGTGCACCAAAAATAAACCCTTTTGTCTTTTAATTTTTCTACTTACATCAAAGCTTTCCATACTGTCACAAAAGTGAAAAGTGAATTTTATTCTTTTATTTATTTTCTCATTCCTTTGGGGAGTACTTTAACTGACATTAAAAACTGAATGACTCTCAAAAATAAAACTGGAATTTTTACACCTAAATTCAGATGGATTTTTTTTTAACCTTTGGTTATATTGCTGCTCCTTTAAAATGACTCTCTGAGATCCATTTCTAAGAGCTCTAGTGAGAGCCTGAGTGCACAGGAGCCTCCAGTAAAAGTGTAGGTAGGACGCAGTATTCACAAATGCAAGGGTATATAAAATTTAGGGGAGAAAAATATATACTGCTTTTTACGAAGGAAACAATTTAAATGTATACTTTGTCTTCCAAACTCTCTTAATGGAGGAAAAGCTTTTTTTTTTTTTTTCTTAAGAGGAACATTAAGCTGTATTTAAATACATATTTCAGCATCTGTTATGGTAAGCTGAAAGTTACAGAAACCTTAGTTTTTCACAGACTATGCCAATAGGACAAACATATTAGAAAGAGAGTGTGTTCTGTATCAGTCTATTATCTATGAAAAAAAAAAAATACTGAGTAGCGCCTAGAATCATAATAGTTGAAGACCAAACTGGCCATGGGAGACACTGGGGAGTTTGCACAGCAGAAGTTAACTTAATGTTTTTGTGTGTCATCATGTACTAACAGAGAATGAAGCTGACAATTCAAATGGCTATGATAAACATTAGTACCAGCAGTTTTATTCACACAAGAAACGACTGGTCCACTGGACTTCTCTGTATAATTCAGTAATAATTACTGCTATTTCTTGACAGACCAGTGGTATTTCCTCCATAGTTTAAAGTACAAAAAAAATGAGGTTATGAAAAAAAAATCTCAAGTATAAATAATGCAACCTTTAATCTACTAAGGGTCACTAAATTGTTACCACTGATTATTTTAAATGATCTGGTTTATTTAAACTAAAAAAAAAGTTTCTTTTTCAGTTTTGGGCCAAGGAACATGCCTAGCAAAACAGAAAGAAAAAAAGGAACAGAAGCCACACAATGGTATAACTTTTTAGAAGGAAAAAATAAAGTTTCTCGATTCAGAAAGGGAGTATGTTTCAGAAGCTTGTCATATAGAGATGGAAGAAACTCCTTTGAAAAGAAATGCTGTTAGTTCATTGACAGAAGTTTGGTAGTTAACAGTAACTTTAATGTAACCTGCTGGGATTCGGACAGTGATGCATAAAGACTTACACGTAGTACATGGAGGAAGAGCTGATGACAAAAGGGGTATGTGGCAAGGGGCAGTCACCATGTTTTTAAGACTAGCTGGTCTTCCACTTGTTCCTTTGTCTAAAATGAGGCTGAAAATGACAGGCATAAACTTCCTTTTCACCTGGGTCTCAGAGGCAGGGTGGCATCACAGTGCACATTACTGCCTCCTGGTATTCGTACAACTTGTGTTGGACAAGGAAATACTAAATTTAATGCCAACCGTATTCAAGAAGGTAAAATCCTTTATGGTTTCGGATTTATTTGGATGACTTAGGAACAAAGGGAAGAAATGAGACAAAGAAGTGAAAAGGGGTATTGTGTGTAGACCATAACAGTCTGAAAAGTCTAAGAAATGTACTTTACAATCAAGTTTAGATCCCCCAAAGTTTAAAAGCAAGTTTTCTATCATGGGAGGGCATGAAATCGAATGTTCATTCTTTAAAACTGCTGAGGGACATGGCTGCCAGGATCTTCTGAGTCAATGTACTGTGGAAAAGGATAATTTGTTCCATGCGCTCAAAAATACAGTTTCCCCACGACAGGCTTTTTAATTTGATCAAACTCTGCCAAAAGTGGGTGAGCTCAGAAGAAAAACTATCTATACTAAGGGTGTAGAAATAGCTCTGTATTCTAATTCAGAGTTACTACATGTTACATACAATACCCTACACGCTGAAGCATAATAAGGCTTCAGATTTAGCTGGAATTCGGGCAAATGTGTTCCACATCTGTTCCTTAAAAAAAAGGCATCAGAACTTCTCACAGGGATTTTAGCCGGTGGTGTGGAAGTGTGTGGGATGCCCTGTTACGAGAGATGTATGCTTAGGACTCTAAAGCAGCAGCAACTTAAAAAGTTAGTTAGTAAGGAAACTTTGGCTTAAAATTAAACAGAAAGAAAAAGTCAAAGCGGTGCAAGTAGTCTCCCGAAAGAGGTATGTGGGCCTAACCCTCATCAATGCCATCCAACAGTAGTTTCCCCTGTCTTCTTTCACTGCGATCGCCTTCATTGCACAGGAGTATAGCATTCTCTTATGGTTAAGTTTCATAAATAATGAGAAAACTATATGTAACAAATACATCATTTTCCCCACCCACCCAGCAACCCTTCCCGAAATAAGAAAAGTTACATCAAATTAAAAAGTAGCTTCATGAATGAAGGTACTGCTCTAAGTTGCACTTTTCCTGCAAGTGCGGCCAGTGCCTTTGCGCTGGGTATGAAGGAAAGGAAAAAATCTCCACATAAACTGACAAAAAATTTAAAAACCAATGTCCGGTTTCAACCAGTCAAAACCGGGTCTAGTGGAGGCCGAGATTTCTCGGTACCGTCCCATCAGAGGGTCCTTGCAATGCCTGTTCTTCATCTTGATAGGTATCTGTGTGTCCTTGTGATTGTAAACAATCAATAAGATACTATGTTTTTGTTCCTTAAAATGTCCTCTGATTGGCAAAATGAAGTAAATATTTGTTTTAAAAATAGAAAAATTAAAATTAAACCAGAAGAAAAGAAAAGAAACACAGTGAGCTTGTTTGGAGTCCATAGGATCCGATCTGGAAGAGCTCGGAAAATGTGTTATGCGTTTTCTCCTGTTTTCAGCTGGAAAGGTACTAGAGGTTGCGTTGGTCGAGGAAAGAATTGTAGAGTAGGAAAAACCAAGGATGTGAATCTAGACTTCAGAGAATTCAAGTGTTAGCTTCATCATCTGTGTCTTCTATTAATACCTTAGTGTCACGAGCCTTGGATCTAGTAGTCACAAGGGAGAAAAAAACAGTCCATTACTGAAATGCAAGCACATTCACAGTATCAGGTACATTTCCAGTCTTACCACCACTAAACATACACTCTAAACAGGACTATCTACTGACCAGATGGATTACTCCTAGAGTCTCATACAAACTCTCAGATAATCTTGGCAACACTAAGAAACCAGATTTCACCCAGAGGAAGGCACTAAGGACAGCACATCATGTGGAAAAGACGGTGGTAACCTGGAATAAGATCTAGGTTTGAGTACCGACACTGACTTCATGATGACACACCTCTTTAACCATTTTGAAAGCCCATTGTGTCTCCATATAGGAGGAATAATAATATCTATCTCACTTAATACCACTTTCATCTCACTGGACACAGTGTGCCTATCAAGTGAGAAAATGGATGTAAAAAGCATCAATAAAGTATTAAGTATAAAGGAATTATGATAAGGATGATAGAAATAACACAATTTGAAATATGCATGAAAATCTAGAAGAGTGCCCAGTGGAAGATGAGACCTAAGGAGAGGTGTGACAATAGTTTGTCTTCAAAGGGTTGATAAAGCAGGATGCAGAGGGAGCAGATCCATCCACTGTAAGTCATATGACAGCCCAAACAGGATCAACTGGTTGGAGTTATCATGAAATTACAGAGAAACATTATTTCAGTCCAATATAAGCTATTTACCCCTACCCCTATCCAAAATAAAATCAGGTGCATTCACTGTCACTGTAGATTGTCAATCAGCACAAAATGATCATCTATTCAGGATGCTGAAGAAGAGATTCCTGCACTTGAATGGGATTAGGGAATATTAAAATATTCTACAATTCATAAGCCCTATGAGGTAAAAGTGGTATTTGGTGAAACAGGAATTGTTTTTCCTATTTCACAGAGGTGGAAACTGACATTCAAAAAGGTTAAGGATTTGTGAAATGTTGCATGAGTTCTGAAGGCAATACTCAAACTGGGATCTAACTGGAGGTTCCCTGCTGTCTGTTACATATTTCCTGCTCCATTCTGAACATCTTTCTCTAGTTACAATCTAGCATCCCAGTGTTTTCCCACTACATAACTGAAATTGAACATAATAATCTATGGCAAAGAGCTTCTTTGTTTCTGAAGTAGGAAGTGCATGTTTAGATTGCCCTCTGCTGGTACCCAACAAGGATTAGACTTTCAAAATCAGGAGCTCAGTAAGATTTTTCTTCCAGCTTTGTAGTGTTTATCTCCTCCGGGACCCATCGGCGCTCCCTCCTCTGCCATCTTCCAGCTTTGCTTCCTTGGCACTATGGTATCATGCTTCGTGTGAGGCTCTTCTGCTGACCTCCCTGACCATTCCTCCCCTTTTGTTTATTCTTTTCCCTCTTGCCTGTTTTTTTTCCCCCCTAAGACTCAGTTCTCTGCTCTCTGCTTTTCTTTTTCTTTCTTTCCCTTTCCAGAGAACTTCCAAATCTCCATCCAAAACACCTCCTTAGCCTTTAGAAAATTACCATGCTCAACTTAAGTCTTCTTTACAATCTACTATGTTGTATACTGTCTCTAATTTTCAAATGCAGCCACCTTATATTCTACATTTATTATTATTTTTAGCATACAAAGTCAATGGTAGATAAAAATACTGTTATAGGAGGACCAGCAGGTGGCATGGTTGTTAAGGTGCTGGATACTGCCACATGGCTGACCAAGGTTCTAGTCCCAGATCTGGTGGCTTGCTTTCTCACTTTCCCTCTTCTCTCTTGCTCTCTCTCTGTTTCTCTCTGGCCAAATTAAAATAAATGAATGAATAAATAAAATGGAATAAATAATTCTTTAAAAAACATACTGTTACAGGTACTTCATAAGAAGACAAAATAATAACAGCTTTTACTTATGGAGCTCTTTTTGTGAGGTATATTCATGTAACAATGACTTTAATCCACTAAGCACTCTATGAGCAGGTGCTGGATACTGCCACATGGCTGACCAAGGTTCTAGTCCCAGATCTGGTGGCTTGCTTTCTCACTTTCCCTCTTCTCTCTTGCTCTCTCTCTGTTTCTCTCTGGCCAAATTAAAATAAATGAATGAATAAATAAAATGGAATAAATAATTCTTTAAAAAACATACTGTTACAGGTACTTCATAAGAAGACAAAATAATAACAGCTTTTACTTATGGAGCTCTTTTTGTGAGGTATATTCATGTAACAATGACTTTAATCCACTAAGCACTCTATGAGCAGGTATCGTATTTTCCCCAACTTATAGATGAGAGATAATACAGAGAAATTAAGTATTCTGGCCAACCTTACACAGACGACAGGTTTCTTACAGTTTATAACTTGGAAATTATCTATACACAAAATATACTGAACAGTCAAATAAATCTCCAACCTAATTTTCCCTGGACAGTGTACCTTCCCCCCAGATTGGTAGGTACTGCCTTACTGACATTAACTCTACGTGCTCCTAAGACATTCTATAGTGTATGAAATTAGCTTATTACGTTTTATGAGCGAAAGAAAAATGGTTAGATATTGACTTTGACTTCATTGGTTCTATCTGATAGCTGCTTAGCTTAGATGTCACCCACAGCTAATAGCCGAAACAGGTCTCCCAGAGGCGGAAGCCATACGTACTGAGAAGCGAGGCGAGGCCGGCGCAGGGATATGCTCTGGCTGTACTTCCATGACCGATTCTTCTGGCGGTTCCGGACACCATCGTCCTGGTCCATCATCTGCTCTAGGAGGGTCTGATCATCTGCATTCAGGGGGGCCACAGAGATGTCCCGCACAGCCCGGAATTCACCACAGTTATTCAGATGTTCGTTTTCCAAGCGGAAGAAATTCCACACAAATCGCCTTAGTAAAATGGGGTAGATATATTACTTATAAAACTGGAATATTCTAATACCTGTAAACCTCCCAGAATATCAAGTTTATATTTATAGAAATAAAAATACAGACTTAAGAGGCTAGAACATAAAAATAAAATATAGAAAGATGGCATGGAAGTGAGACAGAAGGGGAATGAGTGAACTCCATAATAGGAAGGGACTTGTGGAATGCAGTTTTAGAGACCTCATTCTTTCACTGCGTTCAACAAATATTTATTCTTTTTTTTTTTTTTTGAAGAGGTTTTTGCTATAGGGTGTGTGCGCTCGCCAGACAGAGAGAGACAGAGAGATAGAAAGCGAGAAATCATCCCCTAGGGGGATGGTCACACCGCAATCCCTTCTCCTCCATTCTCTTCTTGGGATCTTGGGCACGTGCGCACATGCACCCGGAGTGAGTTTAAGCCACCAGGTCCGGGATCCTCATTCTTTCACTGCGTTCAAAAAATTTTTTTTTTTTTTTTTTTTTTTGAAGAGGTTTTTGCTATAGGGTGTGTGCGCTCGCCAGACAGAGAGAGACAGAGAGATAGAAAGCGAGAAATCATCCCCTAGGGGGATGGTCACACCGCAATCCCTTCTCCTCCATTCTCTTCTTGGGATCTTGGGCACGTGCGCACATGCACCCGGAGTGAGTTTAAGCCACCAGGTCCGGGATGCGAACTGCGGTCGACTACATGGGAGTCCAGCGACATAGCCATTACGCTAACTGCTGGTCCCAACAAATATTTATTGAATGCCTACTGTAAGGTAGGAAAAAGCACTGAATAAGATTTTAGACAGTCTCTGTCCTTTTGAGGTGTAGTCTCTCGTGGCGAAGACAGATTATAAAAAACCAACCAGCTAATGATAAGTACTCTGAAGAAATTAATGTGGGGCAAGGGCATAAGCACACTGTCATACGACTGGTGAGGGCAAGAGTCTCTGAAGAGACGGCATCTGGGAGAACCTGGGTTATGCAAGGAAGCAAGTCATGTAAAGATCCTGGAGGGAAGTGTCCTAGGTGGTACAAACTGTCCCAAGCTGGAGAGGTCTTTGGTGAACTAAAACAAAGCAAGGTCAGTGGGGCTAGAATAAAAGGGGTGAGGTTAAAACAGCCAGAGATAAAGATGGGGAGTAGAAAGGCTCTCCACTGAGTAGAGTTTAGATTTTCGTTTTAAATGTTGCTAGAGGCTGCATGGCTACATGTGTTCACTGGAGAGAGAAAGTGAAAAAGCACCCCCCATGGGGTACGGTCACACTGTAATCCCCTCATTACTCCCTCCTTTTGGGGTTTTGGGTTTGCATGCACACATGCCTGGTCTGTTTTCCAGGACATGGGTCCTGGACTACATGGCTGGCCATGGGGACCCTACAGCCTTAAATACCAGGTCATGGGCTGACTCATTCTGAAAGAATTTTTTTTTTGGGGGGAGAGATTTTCACTGTAGGGCGTGTGCGCTCGCCAGACAGACAGAGAGAGACATAGAGACAGAAAGCGAGAAATCACCCGCCAGGGGGGATGGTCACGCCGCAATCCCTTCTCCTCCATTCTCCTCTCGGGATCTTGGGCACGCACGCACACGCGCCCGGCGTGAGTTTTAAGCCACCGGGTCCGGGACACGAACCGCGGTCGACTACGTGGGAGTCCAGCGACATAGCCATTATGCTAACTGCTGGTTCCCATTCTGAAAGAATTTTGTATAAAATCGATAATAGTTTTTACTCAAATATTTGGAAGAACACTCTGGGACTGGAGGGTTTTTTTGTGGGAAGTATTTTAAAATGGATTTCCTTTCTTTAATAGATATAAGTTGAGCATCCCTTATCCAGAATCCACAACTTTTTGAGTACCAATGCAATGCCAACAATAGAAAAATTTCACCTGATCTCATGTGACAGGTCAGTCAAACCACAGCAATTCAACAATACTGTATGTATAAAGTTATCTTCATGGGACTAGCAGGTGGCATGGTGGTTAAGGTGCTGGACACTACCACATGGCCAACCATGGTTTGAGTCCCAGACCTGGTGGCTTACTTTCTCTCTCTCTATGGTCAAGTTAAAATAAATAATGAATAAATAAAATTAAATAAATAACTTTTTTTAAAAAGTTACCTTCATAAAGTGTATATGAGACAAAAATGAGTTTCAAGTTTAGACTTGAGCCCTCCTCCATCTCTAAGATATTTCATTATGTACATGCAAATATTCCATCCAAAATTCAAAAAAAATACAAACACTCTGATCCCAAGCATTTCAAATGGGGGATAGTCAACCTGTATATGTCTATAAGGCTTGCTATTTCTTTTTCATTTTACCTAAATTTTTAAAATTCATTGGCATAATAACATTAATCATAACAACAGCTTCCCCCTTAAAATATTTTTAAGGATTTTTGGTTACTTATAATTTGTGTCTTCTTTTTTGCCTGATCATTCTTATTTAATCATTTTATTAGTAATATTAGTCTTTTTAAAGAACTTTATTTTCTTTACTGTACATTTATTTCGTATTCTGCTAACTTATGTTCTTTGTATTTTCTACTACTTTTGAGTTTGATCTGCTGTTTTAAAAACTTTCTAATTTCCTGAGGACAAACTTTTCTGACATACCTATGTAAGGTTACACATTTCCCTCTTAGCTTGTTTTTATCTCATTGTTTTTGTCACAGTTACAATTTCATTTTGTTCACAATTCTGTTCAATTTCTTTTAAAATCTGCATGACGACTTCAACTTTGACTCAGGGGTTATTAGGAATATATTGTTTAATTTCTAATCATCTAGGAATTTTTAGTTATCTTCTGAAATTTGTTGAGACCAGCATACAGTTAATTTTGGTAAATATTCTATATGTGTTTAAAGAGTATATCTTTCATAACTGTTGGATGCATTGCTATATGTCAATTATATCAAGTTGGTTAACTGACTACTTGTTTATCTATTACTTTAGAAATATGTTAGGGACCAGCAGGTGGCATAATGGTTAAGGCGCTGGACACTGCCACATGGCTGACCACGGTTCAAGTCCTGGACCTGGTGGTTTGCTTTCTTTCTCTCTCTTTCTCTCTCTGTGTGTGTCTATCACTCTCTGGTTAAATTAAAATAAATGAATGAATAAATAAAAAAAATGAAATAGAAATATGTTAAAATCTTCCTCTAAAATGATTAAATTCATTCACTTCTGTTTTCTAGACATGTCAACTTTTGCCTTACGTATTTTTAAAGTATCTTACTAGGTGCACACAAATTTGAATTTGCAACCACAACTGGATCTCAAAAGTCTCCAAATATGGCCAATTTCTGTAGTATAAAAGTCGCTCAGTGCTCTGTTTATCTTAGGGTTCCTGTTTTCATTTAGATTTGGACTACCTTTTGGACTGTTAAGAAGGTTTTAAAAATACTTTATTTTCTCTCTCTCTCTGTTTGAGAGTTTTTTGCTATAGGGCGATGCATTCGCCAGAAAGACAGAGACAGACAGACAGAAAGTGAGAAATCAACCCCCAGGGGGGATGGCCATGCCGCAATCCCTTCTCCTCCATTTTCCTCTCAGGATCTTGGGCATGCATGCACCTGTGCCCTGTATGAGTTTAAGACACTGGGTCCGGAACTCAAACTGCGGTCGACTACGTGGGAGTCCAGCGATACAGCCATTACACCAACCGCTGGTCCCGAGAGAGAGGTAGAAAGCAAGCTGCCAGGTCCAGGACTTGAACCGTGGTTGGCCACGTGGGAATTCTAGCACCTGCTGGTCCCATCTCTCTCTCTTTTTTATTTGGCTATATGGTGTGTGTGCTTGATGAAGACAGAAAGAGAGAGCGAGCGAGAGAAAGAGAGCACACTCCCCCTGGGGGGGAGTAGCCAAGTCACAATCCCTTCTCCTCTATTTCCTCTTGGGATTTTAGGCATGTATGCATACACATACACCTGGCAAGTTTCTCAAGCTGCTTGGGTTCAGGACTCAAACTGCTCAGCTGTCCACATGAGATCCAGTCACCTTAATCTCCCAGGCTACTAACTGGCCCTAAAAAACATTTTATCCAGGAACTCTATTGATTTCAGTAAAAGATTAGGATTTAAATTTTTGCGTTAAGCCTTTTTACCTCCTAATTTCCACTTATCACCCATCCAGCAAAGCCCATTGCTACAAAAATTTGTAAGTCACCCTCAATAGTTATTTTACCTTTGTTAAAAATTAACCTCTAAGTCCCTTGAGTAGGATTTTCCAACTCTGAGGCTGATGAAACGCTTGAGAAAAAAACTGAAAAATTTAAGCTTTTCAAGCATAAGTTATAATAAATTCTAACCTGAAGACACTAGGTGTCTTTTAGGTAAAAAGAATCTTTGGTAAACAGTTCAGTAGTTTCTTACCGGAAAACCTCAAGTGGGGCAAAGACAGTAGCAATGATGTCCCCAGAATGAGGCACCAAACTCGTAGAGGTAATTGAGATTTGGATAGTCCAAGCAAAGCGCAGTATCACATCCTCGATGATGGCACAGTAGTAGTAGGCCTGAGGAAGAGAAACAGATTGTGTTTCCCATCACATTTGTCAGAAATAAGCACACCCACTGACGACACAACTTAACCCTGACAGGTTTGAGAGGAAAGAGAGTTTCGTTTCATTTTGCAGACAAATGCATATTGCATTGTAGGAAGATTTCCACTGATTTAGTTTTTTCTTAAATGGTACAATATTAAAAATAAATATTGCTGATTTTTTTTAGCCATTAACAAATACGTTTATTAGGTGTGGGAAAGTCCTGACATATTTTTCTATGTTTTTCCACGCGAAAATGCACCATGACTTTCCTGACAACCCAGTAATTCCCATAATGTATATGAGACTCTCTCCTAGGCCCCAGAAATACAAGACAGGTGAGATTTCTAATCAATTAGAATTCTGCTCCAAAAGGTACATGTTACACTAACAACAAAATAGCTAATATTAGAAAAGATTAGCAGGATTACTGATTGTGCTATTTGCACTTTTATTCTAAAATTACCTTACCCTGCATTGAAGGAAGTTTTCTCTTCCTTTCTGATGTCAATAAATAAAATCAAGCTTGAATTTGCACAAATATGATTAATTTTTTAAAGATGTTCTGTATTAACAAGGGGGAGACAGTGCTCAGGGAAGACAACATTCAGCTAATACTTCCAGGTACTAGTACCAAGGATTTAGAAGTCCAGTTTTAGATACACAAAATCTTAAGTACACAACTGCCAAAAGACCAGAAATGTAATTCATGGATTTGCTCATTATTAATCTCTAGGAAATGAGCTCTGTAAATAAACATATTTAAAGGCCATGAAATCTTTTGGGGACTTATTATATAGAGCTGCTATATATTAAACCGTAAGATTTACTTTATTAAAAAAAGTACTTAGAGTAAATACTAGTCACTGTTAGAAGACATTTTGTTAAACAAAAATAAGCAGACCCCCTGGCCACTGTCTCTTTCCATTCCTAGAGACAAACATTTTAAAATTTGTAACTACATAATCTTTTTTTTTTTTTTTTGAGAGGTTTTCGCTATAGGGCGCGTGCACTTGCCAGACAGACAGAGAGAGACAGAGCGATAGAAAGCGAGAAATTACCCCCCAGGGGGGATGGCCACAATCCCTTCTCCTCCATTCTCCTCCCGGGATCTTGGGCACGCACGCACACACGCCCGGCTTGAGTTTTAAGCCACCGGGTCTGGAACATGAACTGCGGTCGACTACGTGGGAGTCCAGCGACATAGCCATTACGCTAACTGCTGGTCCAGCACTACATAATTCTTTTTACCCTCCATACTTAAAAATAAAGTATGCATATCATTTATCTTGATTAGTCAATTTTATACATTATCCAATGATGGCTGATTATGATAGACTCTATGAAGATTATTAAGAGGACTTTAACACATTCATATTGCTTTGTCCTATCCTCCATCCTCTCAATATAGTAATAATGAACTTTTGGATAAACCCACATTCAGGGTACTCATTGCTAGGCCTCAGTGAAGAACTGTGGTTTCATGAGCTTTTGAAAGTCAGTCTTAAGGTATCAGTTAAGCTACAGCCAACTGACAAGGGAGCTTACATCACCAAACATGTGACACCCTTTTGGAAGGAATACACTTAAGTAAAGATCAAGGAAAGTTAAGTTTGAATACAGAGATAATAAAAATGGTTTCAAACTTGGGGTGTGATATTCGATAATATGCACTGTAAATCCCAAATACATGATTCTAAGGTTCATATAGTTACGGTCTTGACTTCTTTTCTCTTTTATAGACAGGGTCTCATTGTTGGGCTCCCTCTGTCTCGGCTCCAACCTGGGACTACAGCACTGCGCCTGCCTTCTGGTTGGCCAGGGTCTTCCCCATGTGTTGCCTCAGCAGGCGGAGCACAGCGTCTTAGCAGTGTAGCACTGCAGCTAGGCTGTGCTCTTAATTTTTAAGGACACGCCAATGGACTTTACATTTCTTCACTTTTTAAGTCAAATGAATTTTATTTCAATATCTGCCATTTTTAAATTGAGAGAACTGTGGTTATCCAGGAAGACACTTTCCCTATAAAGTTGCAAATTATAATGCAGGAAAGCATAAACTTTACTTTCTAGAGCCACAAAAATACGTAATAAAGAAACTTACTGGGGGCTAGCCCTATAGTACAGTGAGTTAAGCCTGTGCATAAGGAGCTGGATCCCAAGTGGCTGACTGCAGTTGGAATCCCAACCCCAGCAGCTTGCAAAACGCAAGAAGTGCATGTGTGTGATGCACGAATCCTGACCAAATGGAGAAATGCAAGAAAAAGGAGTGCGGTGTGACCATGCCCCATTTGGGGAAATGCGGGGGGCGGCAGGGCTGGCAGTGGAGATCTATCTTTCTCTTCCTGGTGAGCACATACACCCTATGGCAATTTAAAAAAAATCCAAAAAAGAAACTGACTGAAAGATTCTATTTACTAATTTTATTATGGAAACTGAAAAGTTTGAACTATTTGGAAGGGGAAATAAAAGGTGGTATGGTGATTAAGGGGCGCTGGATACTCCCACATGGCTGACCACAGTTCAAGTCCCAGTCCTGGTGGCTTGCTTTCTCACTTTCCCTCTCTCTGTCTCTCTCTACTTGAATGAAAATAAAGGTACAAACAGTTCATCTAAGCACTCTAATAACAAACAAGTATATTATGGCACTTAGTAAGGCAAGAATAATATAAGCCACAATGGTACACAGACATTTGGTGAGCACAAGGGTCTTTACTGAGCTCATGATTTACCCTGATTACTGATTTTCTTTTTACATTAGATTTATAAAAATTGATCATATATTCTAAGTGTTTACTTTGGGATTATCGTGAGAGTAGGTTAAAAACAAAAGGTCACTTTCAATGAATGTCCCTTTACCCCTTCATTTGCTCACCTGAAGTTACCCCACCTATTGTGTTTTTATTCACTCTCCTATCATTTATCTTCCATCTTCACACAGCCTTTCCTAGTTATTAATAGAGTATTATACATTTGCACACTTTCAAAATACAATTTTGAGGTACTGATTACATTTTGATATGGTATAAAATATCAGCAACTCAATCTATACTTCTTTCTCCATCACAGAATTTTGAAACTGGGAAAAGAGCAAGAGATGACCTAGTGTAACACTCTTGCCTAATGGAAGGGAATCCACTGTAGTCTGGCTGCCTACATTTACATAACTAGTTAGAGCTGGGATTAGAATCCCCGCATTAGGATCGCTGGTTCTTTGTTTAATGTCTTTGGAGGTCTAATGATGGTATTTATCCTTCACAGAAATATTAGGTCGTCTTTTTTTCAATGTAAATAAAACGTCATGACTATCCCAAGGACCCAATACTTTGGTAATATATTTTTTATTTTTTTTTAGAGAGATTTTTGCTATTGGATATGTGCACTTGCAAGAGAGACAGAGACTGAAACAGAGACACAGAAAGCGAGAAATCACCCCTCAGGGGAATGACCACGCTACAATTCCTTCTCTGTCTCTTCTTGGGATCTTGGGTATGCATGCATATGCACCCAATTGTGATTTCTTCTTTTTAAGAGGCAATTTTGCTATCGGGCACATGCACTTGCTGGAGAGACAGAGAGAAAGAGAAAGAAAGACAAAAGCGAAAAGCCATCCCCCAGGGGTAGGGGGATAACGACACCACAATCTCTTCTCCTCCATTCTCCTCTCGGGGTGTTTGGACATGCACGCACATGTACCTGGCATGAGCTATTGACATTTTGATTATAACAAATACTGGTTGAAATTAATGAATGAAGTCTTTGTGATACACCCAAGTAGAGTCACTCTCTTTCCTTGGTGCTTTTATAGTATTGCTTATTTAGTCCATCATTCATTCATTCATTCATTTCATAAACATTAAGTCTAATATATACCAGGAACTGTGCTGGGCAGTATGAGCACCTAAACATGTAATTATAAAATATGTGATAATTGTTAAGACCAAAGTTTATATAGGGTTAAGAAGGATTAGGACAAATGGCTAAATATGTTAGGAAATATTTTTAAAGGCTCCTTTGAGAAAGTAATACTTAAACTGTCTTTTAAAACAGAACAAAAGGGGGGGAACCAGCAGTCAGTGTAATGGCTATGTTGCTGGACTCCCACGTAGTCGACCGCGGTTCGCGTCCCGGACCCAGTGGCTTAAAACTCACACCGGGTACGTGTGTGTGCGTACCCAAGATCCCAAGAGGAGAATGGAGGAGAAGGGACTGTGGCATGACCATCCTCCCTGGGAGGGTGATTTCTCGCTTTCTGTCTCTATGTCTCTCTCTGTCTGTCTGGAGAGCACACGTGGCTTATAGCGAAAACCTCTCAAAAAAAAAAAAAAAAAAAAAAAGAACAAAAGGGGATCAACAGGTGGCGTAGTGTTAAAGCACTGGACTACCACATGGCTAAACATGGATTGAACCTCAGACTTGGTGGCTTGAAAATCACGCTGGGTGTGTGTGCATGCCCACAATCTCGAGAGAAGAATGGAGTAGAAGGGATTCTAGTGTGGCCATTTCCCCTGGGGGGGGTGACTTCTCACTTTCCCTCTCTGTCTTTCTCTGGCGAGCACCTACAAAGCAAAGGGGAGAGAACCTGTTTCAATGGAAATGAATTCCATGTTCAAAAACAAATCACAAACCATAGAGAGTTATTTCTTTCTTATCCTATTCTAGTCTTTGTCACATCATAATGCGATCTACTTGCTAGTTTAGAATATAGTTTATAGCCTCCTTAAGAACCAGAATTTTGCTCTGTTTTTATTTATTTAGTGCCTAGCATCCAGTAAAAATCCTTTTTGTTTTCTTTTGCTGAATGAAAAAGTATCAGGTCTGTATTGGACAGGATTTAGCTAGTGGTAAAGTCTGCTTGTTTGTTTGTTTTTAAATAAATGTAAGCATCCTTGAACATACTTTTTGGGGGTATACAATTTCTTCCCGAAGGAAAGTGTTTTCTCCAGCATTCTTATCAAAGAGACCCCAGTCCATCTTCAGATCCCAGATGAGTGTATAGCAGGAACTGATGATACAAAAGACGATCCACAGGTAAAAGAACACAACGGTGTCTGAGTGATTTCGTTCTGAAGAAAGAAAAGGGTAAAAGAAAGAGAACATTATTAGATTTAAGTAAAATTCTTCGTAGATTCTTTATAGAGCTCCGTGAAAGCAATAAGTAAACAAATCTCTTTAGTAGGATCGTTGTCTAACAAAGATTAGTAATTTTGATTTCCCTGAGGCCCAAAGTTGTCATCCAACATTTCTTGAACATAATATTTGTACAAATGTACACTTGGAATTTCAAAGGCTTTCTGTTAAATACATAAACATCTAAATAATTGCAACAGAGGTTTTGGATGTTGCAAAAGATGTCATTTTAATTTCTTCCATCAGGTGGCAGCTTAGGGTAAAAGATTAAAAAAAAATTCTTAAAAGACTTAACAAAGAAAGTACAGCATTTGCTTCAAGAAATTCTTGGTTTGTTTTACTTTAGAAAATTTCCTTCACACACTTAGATCTTATCAATACTTACTGTGAAGACAATCAAATAACTCTAAGTCCACATAGAATGCCAGAAAGCAACAGAGATATTCAGAATTTACCCTTAAGGACATATACGAAAGCAAAATTTCTCTGTCATAAGGCAAAGCAGGACAATTTTGTTTCTTTTAGAAGATGTTTACTGATACAAAGGTCTAATGTGACTCTGTGCTAGGCACACTAGAAAGTAACTTTTGTTTTTATGCTGAGAACAGTATAAAGCACACTAAATCAGAATAATTTAATCTTTTTGTGTTCAAGTGCTTCACATATCCTGTGATGAAATTCCGCTTTGGTAAGTTCCTGAGTTACCATGTTTTATGTGCTCTGAAGGCGAACGATACAGGCATTTAACAGTTGATACAGTTAAGAATCATCAGGAAAGGGAACCAGCAGTTCGTGTAATGGCTATGTCACTGGACTCCCACGTAGTCAACCGTGGTTCGCGTCCAGGACCCGGTGGCTTAAAACTCATGCCGGGCGCATGTGCATGTGTGCCCAAGATCCCGAGAAGAGAATGGAGGAGAAGGGATTGTGGCATGACCATCCCCCCCTGGGGGGGATTTCTTGCTTTCTGTCTCTATGTCTCTCTCTGTCTGTCTGGCGAGCGCACACGCCCTATAGCGAAAACCTCTCAAAAAAAAAAAAAACAAACAAAAAACAAAAAAAACCCGAAAAAAAGAAACATCAGGAAAAAAATAACATCTCATTTTAAAAACATTTAAATTCTATGGGCTGGCAGGTGGCGTGGTGGTTAAGGTGCTGGATTCCCACATGGTTGACCATGGTTTAAGTCCTGAATCTGGCAGCTTTCTTTCTCACTCTCCCTCCCTCTCTCTGTCTCTCTTTGATCAAATTGAGAAGAATGATAATAAACAATTTAAAAAAACATTTAAATTCTAGTTAAATATGTAGAAAGCTAAGAATATATGCATCATTCATAATCTTTCTATTAAAATAAACAGGTGTTTGTTCATCACTTTAGGATTGTAAATGTGTGAAGTACAGTATAATACAAAGGCATCCTTCAGAAATTTATAATCTAGTGAATGAAACAGACATGTGTTATAAATGATAAATTTGGGTTCAAATTTGTACCCTTGAAGTATAAACAAAGTATGACAAGAGTATCTAAGAGAATGGGAATGTTTCCAAAAGTAGAAAAAGAACAAGTAGCATTTGAATGATTTCTAAAAGGATACATAAATAATATAGCAAAAGTTAGGCAGCTGAGATAAGATCACTCAGGGCTGATAATGAGGAGGATGAGTGGGAAAGCGTAAGGTGTGTCTGAGAAACTGTGAGAAATCTACAGCTAGTGAGACATGCGGAAGATGAAAGACTGGGTATGATCTAAAAAAAGGCTGGAAAGACATTTTAGATCTGACTGTGGTATGCCTACTTGGGCCTTAGGATCAGATCTGTATTTGAGAAAAATAACTAATTGGCAGGTTAATCACATCAGATTACTAAACTGGTTAACAAAAAACCCAAATACCACAGAGTTGCAGTGCTGTCAGTTCATATCAACTCAGGAGAACCAATTGAAAAACTGTCAGAAACCTTGGAAGATGGTCGTTTTAAACAATCACTATTATGAATTGTTTCATAAACTAACAATTAGGCTATATTAAAAACAAAGGTAATAAATACTCAACATTTACCAATTCCTAATTGTGTCACTGAATTTTGCTAGTAACTATTCCTTGAGACAGTATATATGTACTGTATCCGTATGATGGGAATACAATATGATGTGCTACTGTACACCTTTTCCCAACTCCACATTCAGCTATTATCTTAGTAGCCTGAAGTTGGTTACAGCGGAAATACTTTCCAGCCAGTAGGACAAGATGGTGCCCTTCTGCCCACTCTCGCCCCAGAGCTGGACTGTGAGACATGTACCACCAGATGTCCCTGTGTAGCTTCTCCTCTTGCAGAGTGGTAGGGAATGAAACTGGGATTTAAAAAATGGCCCACAAGTGATTCTAACGAACAGTACAGCCTGGACAGAAATACATTTTCACGTTTAAACTATTTCCACAAAAGTTTTTGTTCAAAAACAAATTGAGTTGAAGGTCAGCCACTATTAGGTTAAAGCCACATGGGAGGCGTATATTTCATTACTGGACACCCTAAAAGCTGGGCACATAGTTTCAGTTATTTGAGAGGCTACAGCAGGAGAAAGGCAACATAGCAAGATCCTATCTAAAAGAACAAACAAAAGCCCCCCCCAAACTAAAACATAAACATTAATAAGGGCTGGATAGTGGTATGGCATGACACTCTGTGAGGCTGACCCACATGGGAAGGTTCTGGTTTGACATCCAGAGACCTTCTAGAGTATGCCAGGTAGGCATATGCCCATGATCCAGGGCTGGCTGAAGCTGGGGGTGGATCACTGCATCAAAACCCTATTGGACGTGCTGTCTCTCTTGCTCATAAAGAAAATAAACAGATGAACTTTATAAAAAAAGGGTAAAGTTAAAATTTTACAAAACAAAAAAAAAATGAGTTGAATATAGCACTGTGTCATATGAATTAGCAAGTTAAGATCCTTAACAAACTATTATCTGGGTACAGTTGGATGTATTCCTACATGTGTATTTCATTCTATACACAGATGCACAGTTGAGTTTAATATCATTCACTAACACATGGTTGTTTTAAAAAGATGCTATAATACATCTATTAGGGCTTGCAAAGAATAAAGCAAACTAAGCAGCATAACAAAATTCACTCTCACATTTTCAAAATAAGATCAACACAGAGATACCAACAACTGTAAATTTTATTAGCAGCTTTTTAAAAAATTGAGTGTTTAGTGTGTGCTAGATACTTCACATATACCATCTCATTTAATTTTCTCAACAACAAGCTCTCACTTTGTTTGCTGGTAAAAATGAGTACATGAGGGGAACCAGCAGTTAGCGTAATGGCTATGTTGCTGGACTCCCACGTAGTCGACCGCGGTTCATGTCCCAGACCCGGTGGCTTAAACTCACGCCGGGCGCGTGTGCGTGCGTGCCCAAGATCCCTAGAGGAGAATGGAGGAGAAGGGATTGCGGTGAGACCATCCCCTCTGGGGGGTGATTTCTTGCTTTCTGTCTCTCTGTCTCTGTCTGTCTGGCGAGCGCACGCGCCCAAAAAAACCCCCCCAAAAAAAAAAAAAAAAAAAAAAAAAAGAGTACATGAGAATACAGTGAAATACATTAAATAGGAGTTTCTCAAGTGAATGCAGGTCATATCAAGCTTTTACTGAAAGCTGATTTTCTTCTTCACAAATTATCAAGAACTAATCAAATGTGAATTATATAAAAGGAGATTGGGGTAAAATTAAGTTGGGTAAAAGAGGAATTAATAATGAAACTAAAAGCAATATGCTAATTTCCTGATACTTGTCTTAGATTGGTAAGTGTAAATTTTGTCCTTAGATTATAATCCCTAAAAAGTATAATGGGTCAAATGTCTCCTTTTTTTCTAAACTCTATTTCTATGACAGTTCAAAAAAAAATACATAAGGACTGCCTTTTTATAAAAATTCCTTATTTATTATTAGTATTATTTTTTAACTTGGTATAGTCATCAGAGAGAGACAGAGAGAGAGAAAAGGAAAGTGAGAAAGCAAGCTGCTAGGTCTGAGCCTCAAACCGAGGTCAGCCATATGGGAGTCCAGGACCTCACCCACTACACCACTTGCTGGCTCAAGGACTTTTACTGACTTTTTTTTTTTTGAGAGGTTTTTGCTATAGGGTGCATGCGCTCGCCAGAAAGACAGAGAGAGAAAGAGAGACAGAAAGCGAGAAATCATCCCCCAGGAGGGATGGCCATGCTGCAATCCCTTCTCCTCCATTCTCCTCTCAGGATCTTGGGAATGCAGGCACACGCATCTGGTGTGAGTTTAAGCTACCGGGGCCGGGACTCGAACCGTGGTCGACTATATGGGAGTTTAGCAACATAGCCATTACACTAACTGCTTGGCCCCAGGATTTACTGACTTTTAAGGAAGCAATTTTAAAAAAAGTTTTACAAATTTTTATTTATATCTTCTATGAGTAAGAGAAATGGGTGTAATGGTTACCTCATTGGACTCCCATGCAGTTGACCACAGTTTGAGTCCCAGACCCAGTGGCTTAAAACTCATGGAGGGTGCATACGCGTGTGTGCCCAAAACCCCGAGAGGAGAAGGGATTGTGGCATGGCCATCCCTTTGTGGGGGGTGTGTGTGTGATTTCTTGCCTTCTGTTTCTCTGTCTCTGCAGCGAGTGCACACAACCTACAGCAAAAATCTCTCTAAAAACAAAAGAGAGAGAGAGAGAGAGAGAAATGGTCTGTCTCAACAGGGTCCTGACACCAGGATCCACCCTCAGCTCTAGGAAAGCATGGATATGGGCATGCCTGGCATATTCAGAGAGGTTATGAAACTGAGGTTATGAAACCGGCCTCTGTCAGTCTTGTACAACATCAAGTTTTACCAATGTACCACTGTCCAGCCACTAAATAAACAAAAATTCTTAGAGAATATTTCAGAGTAAATAATCTCTTATCTCATGAACTTCTCTAAACAATAATGAGAAAATACCTGGTTTACGAATACTATGTTTTGGTTTCGTTTTAATTGCCACCCTTATTTGATCTTTCCCATCTCCCAAATGAAGAATGCCTGTCCCTGAAATTACCTGCCTTGATTGGTACTCAGGGAATGTACTGAAAAGACATCACTTTAGGGAAGCAATTACATCTTATTCTCTCTTGGCTGACCCTGGGAGCCCACTTTAGGGATGTTCAGAATCACAGAAAATCAAGTCATTGCTATTCTACTCTAAGCTTCGAACTATTACACACCTGCCACATCAGCAGCTTAATTGTTATTGGACATATTTATGCTAACAATTATCTACTGAATCAAGAACAAATACATTTCTTGGAGTTTTGTACCCTCGTCATTACGGGAATGATAAAATATTATGTTAGGAAAAATGCTCAAGAGAAAAAGCTGAAAAATTATGTATGTAAATATCCTGAACAATGTTTCAGAAGGAATATTTTAAGAATGGAAAAGTAGTGGCATGTAAAGAAAAAACTGAATGGTCTCCTTTACATCTAACACTTTCCCCTTCTGGCAAAAGTTTACTAGCTTTTAATCTGAAATTTAAAAACTCAAGAAACACAAAATGAAAACAAATAAGTAGACCATACATAGGTTTCGAAGCCCAAACCTACAGAAATAAGCTGAATTATAATTGAGTTTAGCTCCTAGCAAATCTTGGATCTATTCCTGTAACCTTCATAAAAAATTTTGTAAAATTTGTAAAAAAAGAAAAGAAAAAATTAAACAATTGAATTATGATGTTAATACAATTCTCTGAAACATGAATGGAACACTCTTTTGATCTTCAGTGCATTTCACTGGATCATCTGTGTTACTCTCAGTTGATGTCCTCTCCAATCCTATGGCAGACAAAACACACATTATTCCCATTTTGCAGTTAAGAAAACTGGAGTGCAGAGAGATATTCAAGAAATAGGTCATTGAATATGAGATTAGAGAATAGAGATTTGAATCCAGACTCTCTCTTTGTGATTATAAAAAAAATTATACTCTTAAAATAATTGAGACAAAAATGTAAATTATTAGGCCCAAGACTAAATGGAGGAATCAGAAATAGGAATCTTCATCCAAGAAATTTTCTGTACTACATAATGCTGCTTTTATTAAGTCTTCTGAAATGGAAAAATAGTTCTATAAAAATATGAAGTAACATTAAAAACATTACTAAGATAATGCAGAAAAACAGAATTTAAAAACTATAGTTTCATATTGTATATAAAATTTTGTGTACAAAAGACAGATAAAGTTACATTAGATGAAGGAAGTAAGATTATAGGGACTCACTACGTTATTTCCAATTTTCTGCTATAGAGCGCATGTACCGACCAGAGAGACAGAGAGAAAGGGAGAACTCCCTCTAGGGGGGATGACCATGCTGCAATCCCCTCTCCTAGGTTCTGCTCTCGGGCATGTTTGCACATTAGCCCAGTGTGATTTTCAAGCCTCCTGCCCCAGGACTCAAACCGCAGAGTCAGCCATGTGGGAGTCTAACGCCTCAACTTCCACACCACCTGCTTGCCCTGAGGTCTCATTTTAACTTTATTACTTGAATTTTATTTTCACAGTGATACACACACACACAGATACACACACATTTATGTTTTACAAAAATAATTAAAAATTAAAGAAAAAGGAAGAAAGAGGACTAAGGAAAATAGTTATTATAGTGGCAATATTTTACAAGTGATTTTAACAAGTCTTTAACATTGCTATATTGTTTGTTTGTTTGTTTAAGATTGTGATAGTGCATGTGTACTCACTAGAGTAAGAGAGAGAGAGAGAAAGCCATCAGGTCCAGGACTTGAACTGTGGATGGTTATGTGGGAGTTCAGTGCCTTACCACCACGTCACCTGCTGGCCCAACGATGTTGTTTTTATAATAAAAATTAATCACTTGTGCACTGAGTGTAACTAGAAGCTGCATTATTTATTATATATTAATAGATAACATACTTGAGATCGACTCCAAAGAAAAATTTGCTCACTTGTATATTCAACAAACACATGCCAGTTGTCTTTGAATGGGGGGATGGGGATATACTAAAAAACTGTCAAGCACTAAGTCCAAGGGGGAGAGAGAAAACAGACAAATCAGTTGAAGATCTGTGCAGAGAGAAGAAATCAATATGTCAGGCTTTCAGGAGAGGAGACAGTCAGAAAAAACTTCCTGAAGGAGATGCTACTTGAGCTGAGTCTTGAAAGTTCTTGAGTTAAACAGAATTATGGGGCAGAGATAACCATTCTGAGCAGAACAGAAAACATTCCTTTATTCAACAAATGAGCAAATGTTCTAGATACTATTCTAAATATCAGGTGTGTAGCAGTAAATCTTACTCACTAATGGCCAAGTTTCCTGCCTCAGTTAAGTTTGCTACTTAGTGGGGGGTAGATGCTTATCAGATATAGAAATGAACAAGATGATTTTACACAGTGAAAAAGTATCATGGAGAAAATAGAACAGAGTGATATGACTGAGGCTGGCAGAATTCCTTGACAGCATTTAGGCAGAGAGTAATAAGGACTTGAGTAATAAGCAGTCAACCGCATGAAAAGCTAGAGGAAGATTTATATAATTTAATATACAATATTAAATTTTCTAGTAGCCATATTTAAAAAGGTGAAAAGAAACCTAAAATAGTTTTTGCATTTTTATTTAGCCCACTATATTAAACATTTTATCATTTCAATATATACACACTCAAAATGAAATTACTGAGATCATTTAGTGCTTTTTTTTTTTATACCAAGTCTTCAAAATCCAGTTGGTATTTTACACTTAGGGCACATTTCAAATTCTTGAATGCTACATGTAGCCTTATTATGGGGCAGTACGGTTCTAGAAGCAGTAGGGGAGATGCGTTTGAGAGGTAAAGACTGGAAGTGGCGTACCAGGAAGAAAGCTGCTGTGGTAGCCCAGTGAGAAATGGTGAGGACCAGGAGCACAAGTGTAAGGCACAGAGAGAGAATTCGAAATATAAGGAATACACAGGAGCTAAAATAGGTAGTACCTGGTAAATCCTGAAGGTGAGATAAAGGATAGAGTCAAGGATGACCTCTAATTTCCCACTGGACAACTGAGTGGGAGCGTACCATGAGCTGAGAAAGAACAAGAAGGGTTTCACAGTTTAGATATGTTGACTTTGGGGTACCTGTGAACGATCAAGGAAGCAACTGGAAATAAAAATTAGCTTGCAATAAGATTCGGGAGTCATATTGACAATGATGGAAACTATTCTGGAATCATCAAAAGAATAGAAACTCTGCAGAAATTGGTAAGGATACAATGAAAAACAGAGGTCCACTGTCTATGAAAGAAATTTTACTGCATTTACTAAACTTGGCTGAGTTCCTCTTTCTTAAGTTTATTTACACCAAAGGTCCAAAGAGGTGAGAGGATGAGCTCTCGCTCAAATGCTAAAGAGCTGTACCTTTCCCCCCCCCTTTTTTTTTAAAGAATAATTCTTTATTTAATTTTATTTATTCATTCATTTATTTTAACCCGACCAGCGAGAGACACAGAGAGAGAGCAAGAGGGAGGGAAAGTGAGAAAGCAAGCCACCAGGTCCGGGACTCGAACCACGGTGGGCCATGTGGGAGTATCCAGCGCCTTAAACACCATGCTACCTGCTGGTCCCACTTTCCCCTTCTAATCCTAGATAGATATACATTTCCAAGTTTGTCAATGTTTTAATCATAAAAAGTTACTGTGGCTCTAGGAACAGAGACAGTGAGGACATTGTTTCGAGATGCAGGAGTGAGGGAAGGAAAAGAGACTAGACCAGGCTTCATGAGGTAAGGGAAATCTTTTTAGAATAGGAGGCTTTTAAACATGCACAGGCTAGAAGAAAGGAGCCAGGGAGGAGGTTAAGGACAAAGGATGAATGCTAGAACACGATCCTGAGACAGGAGGACAGCTCAGAGCACAGAAGGAAGGGTACTTGGCATCTGGCAGTGGGGTGAGAAAGGGTGTGGATTAAACAGTTATGTAGGGAGAAGGTGGCTGAAGAAAATGACTAGTGATAGGGTCACTTTTGTCAAGGTTACAGCAGACAAGGTGGTTGGTTGGTAAGAGTAAAGAGGAAAAGGCTGAGAAAAGTGATGAAATCATCATACAAACTTTCCAAGTTAATATTTTAAGATCAACAAAATTTTAATAGTATTGTTAACAAAGGATAAAACAACACATGTAAGTTTAGAAAGAGGTTACGCTCTCCTTCCCATGATTTTCTCCTCGTAAAACATTTTGTTTGTGCTTATATTGTCTTTTACTCTATATATACATATATTTTTTCCTGTATTCTATCTAGCATTTTTTTAAAAATTCACTTTATAGTATAATAAATGGTATACATATTTGTCTTTCCCATTAAACTGTAATGTCTTGCAGGGAAAGACCTCATTTTGGGGCCTATCGCCACAATGCATATACCAGGGGCTTAATTAATATTTGCCAAACTGAATGAGGGCAAGGACTGTGTTTTACTCATTTCTATATTTCCTGTACACTAACTTCTACCAAATATTTGGGGAAGACAATATTGTTTCCACCCAGGAAAAAATGTGTACATAACAACAAAAGAGCAGTAAAATATGTGAAGCAAAACTGGATAGAACTGAAAGGAGAAACAGACACATCCCACAACTATAGTTGGATATTTTAACATTTCTCAACAACTGATATAACAAGTAGAAAATAAGCAACAGTAAAGAACTCAACATATTCTAATCAAGAGTTACAAACCATTCCACCCCAAAACAACAGAACATACTTTTGAAGTGCCAAAAATAATGTCTCCTTGGCATCTACTGAATTGATCACATGAATCTTTTTTTTCACTCTAGTGACATGGTAAAACCTAATTTTTAAGATTTCCTAATACTGAACTGTCTTTGCATTACTAAAGTATCTTAGTTATGATAAGTTATTCTTCAAACACACTGCTGGATTCACCTCCTAACATTCTTTGTGGATTTGTTTAAAAAAATTTTTTTTTAAATTTTAGCCAGAAGGTACATGCACTTGTCAGACACAGAAAGAGGAAAAAAATACCTCCCCCCGCCAATGGGTCATGGTCACTCTGCAATCCCTCCTTCTCCACTTCCTCATCCTGTTAAGATTTGGGACATGCACACACACACACATGTACAAACACCTGGCATGTTCTTCAAGCTACCAAGGCTGCAACTTGAACCATGGTTGGTCATGTGAGATCTAGCTCTCCTAACCACTAGTCTACAGGGGCAGCCCTATCTTCTAACATTTTATTGCGGATCTTGAGATATATATATATATAGATGACCAGAAACCACCACTGCAAAGGCACAAGAAATAAGGGAAATCAAGAAAATATCTCTCCCCAAAGGGAAAGAACAGCCTTTCATTATCCACAGACAGTACAACGGAACTCCTGGAAATGTCAGTTAGAGATTTTAGGGTATTTATAGTGACAAAGCTAAAAGAGATGCAAGAGACGAGACAAAGAACTCCAGAAGATGCAGAAGAGACAAATTCCAGTAGGTGAGGAAGTTCTTCCACGATCTAAAAGAGGAAATACACACCATAAAAAAGAATTAAATGGAACTGTTAGAGATGAAGGCTGTAATACAGAATATCAAAACCTGCCTTGAAAGTATTAAAAGCAGATTAGATCATACAGAAGATAGAATCTCAGATGTAGAAGATAGAACCTCTGACCTAGAAAAATTCACCAAAAAGACCAAGACAATAATCCCCCAAAATGAGAATAATATACAAGTAATACTAGATACTATTAGACACCCAGACACCAGGATAATTGGTATCCCAGAAGGTGATAAAACTAATCAGGGCATTGATAATCTATTCCATGAACTCCTGGAAGAAAACTTTCCAAACCTAGAGAGACATTCAAATATCCAGACCCGGGACCAGCAGTTGGTGTAATGGCTATGTCACTGGACTCCCATGTAGTCAACTGCAGTTTGAGTCCTGGACC
>NW_006159534.1:2713547-2717194 GCF_000334495.1 Tupaia belangeri chinensis | reverse complement strand
ATTTCTCACTTTCTGTCTCTTGGTCTCTCTCTGTCTTTCTGGTGAGCACATGCGCCCTATAGCAAAAACTTCTCCAAAAAAAACCCCACAAAACAAAACAAAACAAAAACAAATATCCAGACCCATGATATACAAAGGATCCCATATAGAATCAACCCAAGAAGATCTTCTCCAAGGCACATCATAGCCAGATGGGCCAAAACCACAGACAGAGACAAAATACTAAAATTGGCAAGAAAAAATGTCAAGTTACTTTCAAAGGATATCCCATCAGGCCAACATTGGACCCCTCATCGGAAACAATGTAATTAAGCAAGGAAAGAATGGGAAAATATACTCGAAGTGTTAAATGAAAAACAATTTTAACCAAAAATACTGTATCTGGCAAGATTATCCTTCATGTGGGAAGAAAAAGACAAAAAACATTCTCAGATAAACAAAACGTGGAAGAATTTACCAACACCAGACCGGTTCTTTGAAAAGTTCTGAAGGGAGTACTATACCAGGAAAACTAAAGACAGACAAGTAAGAGAATAAAAGTGACCAAGAGAAAGGCCAACTTAATGGTAGGGACAAGTTGTGAAATATCAATAATAATATTGAATGTTAATGGAAAGGTCAGAACACAGTAACACTGCAAATTCAACGAAAGAGATGGCACGAGACTGAACTGGTGAAACAGAATTCTATGACTTTCTTTTTTTTTTTTGAGATGTTTTTGCTATAGGGTGCGTGCGCTCGCCAGAAAGACAGACAGACAGACAGACAGAAAGAGAGAAATCACCCCCCAGGGGGAATGGCCACACCACAATCCCTTCCCCTCCATTCTCCTCTCAGGATCTTGGACATGCATGCACACATGCCCAGTGTGAGTTTAAGCCACCGGGTCTGGGACTCGAACCACGGTCGACTACATGGGAGTCCAGAGACATAGCCAGTATGCCAACTGCGGGTCCCAAGTTCTTTCTAAAACATTACTGATTTTCTTCTATGTGCTGTCTTCCAGATTTAAGGATTTTTGTTTTCTTCTGAGTTGTTCGTTCAGTAATTTCTTAAAGAATTTTTAAAATTGAAACATAAACTTTTCTCTCTTCCTGATCCCTCTGCAGTTGGAAAATATTTGTGAGCATTCTTATTTTGTGGCAGAACTGTTATTTGCATAAATTCAATAATACAACAGTATCTGTTGCCTTGCATCAGAAGTTGAATTCTTATGGGGCTTTGTGCAAATAACGGACCAAATAAATATTAACCTCATTTTTGTGTGTGTGCAAATAAGTTAGCTTATACCTCTCTTTAGTAAAAAGGGGAATGGGAAAAGAGAAGGAAAAAATTGTTTTAGAAGAAAATTACAATGCACTTGTCACTAGATTCTAGCTTTACCCATATTTTAAGATCTTTTGTGAATCAATAAAATGTGAAAAAAAAAAAAAAGCTTAGTATAGAAGGGTGGGGGGGAAGAGGAAGAAAATAAGGGTAAAAGTATGCTTAATTGACAAAAAATGAGAAGCTATTTGGTGATGATAATGTATATAGTAATATCCTTGTCTTGACTGACGTGCATGTTTTTTGTGTTGGAAAAAGAAATGTATACTGTAAAGACGTGATAAAATGTAAATTAAAATAAATAAATTATGCTAATTTTGTAAAGAGAAATAAGATGCTTTCCTTAAGTTTTAAATGTTTAAATGGAACTATTCCTTGAAGGTTTATAAGGTTTCACGAAAATCCACCCATGAAAATAATGTGCCCTGACACTTTAGGAATGACTTACCCTGTATCTTCAATAGTATTAGTTTATAAATTAGATTTTTCTATGCTTTCCTGCAGATGTTTAATTTATAATCTCTTTAAAATAAATTGTCCATTTTAGCTCCTAATTATTTTGAATTCTTCCATATCTGTAGTTAAAACCCCTTCCCTAATACTGTGCCTGTGAGCTTTTCTTCATACTTTTATCAGAGATCTTGGAGAGGATATTAATAGCCAATTACTACCAATTATAATAAAATTATATGGTAGGAGTTATTATCTCTGTTTTATTAACCTTTAAGAAGTCGAGTCACTTTCTCGGGGTAACACAAAGTTAAGTGGCTAAATTAACCTATTCTTGGTCTGCCTAACTCCAAAGCCCATGTTCTCACTCTCAATACAAAAAAATGCCTCTCACTAAAATGGGGCTTTTAAAATTCCTACAGTCATATGTTCATAAGTGAGAGGAAGAGGAATACTATGTAACGGAGCCCAGATTTTCTGCCCAACTTTCTCAGTGACTCAGTCTTTTACACCGGGCATGAAATATGTTGTGTAGTCTTCAATATTCTACATTGCCTGGTATATTTTCATTTCCTTTGAGATTTCCTGATAAGGATAAATTAGTTGTGAAAATATAATTCTGCCTATAAAAGAAATATGCTCTAGTATTCAGATGCAACTATCTGGAGAGAGCCCTGAAAACGCACATGAAAGGGAACAGACAGAAATGCTACATATTAATGAGTATTTAAACAGCAGGAGCACTTTAATTTCCCCTCTTATTAAGGAGCTACACTAGGCCCCGGCTGGAGGCACAGTTGGTTGCAAACTGAACTGCAATGCTGGAAGCCACAAGGGTGGTGGCCTGAAAAATGAATGAGCACATGTGTATCTGAGATACTAAAAAGTTTGAGAGCTAGGGGACCAGCAGTTAGCGTAATGGCTATGTCGCTGAACTCCTGTGTAGCTGACTGCGGTTTGAGTCCTGGACCTGGTGGCTTAAACTCACGCCGGGCACGTGTGCGTGTGTGCCCAAGATCCCGAGAGGAAAATAGAGGAGAAGGGATTGTGGCATGGCCATCACCCCTGGGGAGTGATTTCTCGCTTTCTATCTCTGTGTCTCTCTGTCTTTCTGGCAAGCGCACGCACCCTATAGCAAAAACCTCTCCAAAAAAAAAAAAAAGTTTGAGAGCTCGGAAAAGAGGATTGTGGTGATGTACAAGACCCTGCTCAAGATTGTTTCTCTTCTCTTTCTCACATGCTATCTATCATGAATAAATTTATTTTTTTTTTGGAGAGGTTTTTTGTTTGTTTGTTTGTTTTTTCTTTTTACTATAGGGCGCGTGCGTTTGTCAGGCAGACAGAGACATAGAGACAGAAAGCAAGAAATCACCCCCTAGGGGGGATGGTCACGCCACAATCCCTTCTCCTCCATTCTCTTTTCGGGATCTTGGGCACGCACGCACACGTGCCCGGCGTGAGTTTTAAGCCACCGGGTCCAGGACGCAAACTGCGGTCGACTACGTGGGAGACCAGTGACATAGCCATTACGCTAACTGCTGGTTTCCTATCACGAATAAATTTTTAAAAAATATAGAGTAGCACTTTTTTTTAAGAGAGATTTTTGCTATAGGGCATGTGTGCTTGCCAGAGAAAGAGACAGAGACAGAGAAATAGAAAGTGAGAAATCACCTCCCAGGGGGGATGGCCATGCTACAATCTCTTTTCCATTCTTCTCTCAGGATCTTGGACACGCACAGGCACACGCACCGGTGTGATTTTGAAGCCGCTGCGTCTGGGGCTTGAACTGCAGTCGACTACATGGGAGTCCAGGAACGTAACCACTATGCCATCTGCTGGTTTCACTTTTTTTTTTTTTTTTTAATTTTTTG
>NW_006159534.1:2710458-2713169 GCF_000334495.1 Tupaia belangeri chinensis | reverse complement strand
GAGGGGGGTTGAGGGTGGTGGTGGTAGTGGTGGTGGTGGCCTGAAAAATGAATGAGCACATGTGTATCTGAGATACTAAAAAGTTTGAGAGCTAGGGGACCAGCAGTTAGCGTAATGGCTATGTCGCTGAACTCCTGTGTAGCTGACTGCGGTTTGAGTCCTGGACCTGGTGGCTTAAACTCACGCCGGGCACGTGTGCGTGTGTGCCCAAGATCCCGAGAGGAAAATAGAGGAGAAGGGATTGTGGCATGGCCATCACCCCTGGGGAGTGATTTCTCGCTTTCTATCTCTGTGTCTCTCTGTCTTTCTGGCAAGCGCACGCACCCTATAGCAAAAACCTCTCCAAAAAAAAAAAAAAGTTTGAGAGCTCGGAAAAGAGGATTGTGGTGATGTACAAGACCCTGCTCAAGATTGTTTCTCTTCTCTTTCTCACATGCTATCTATCATGAATAAATTTATTTTTTTTTTGGAGAGGTTTTTTGTTTGTTTGTTTGTTTTTTCTTTTTACTATAGGGCGCGTGCGTTTGTCAGGCAGACAGAGACATAGAGACAGAAAGCAAGAAATCACCCCCTAGGGGGGATGGTCACGCCACAATCCCTTCTCCTCCATTCTCTTTTCGGGATCTTGGGCACGCACGCACACGTGCCCGGCGTGAGTTTTAAGCCACCGGGTCCAGGACGCAAACTGCGGTCGACTACGTGGGAGACCAGTGACATAGCCATTACGCTAACTGCTGGTTTCCTATCACGAATAAATTTTTAAAAAATATAGAGTAGCACTTTTTTTTAAGAGAGATTTTTGCTATAGGGCATGTGTGCTTGCCAGAGAAAGAGACAGAGACAGAGAAATAGAAAGTGAGAAATCACCTCCCAGGGGGGATGGCCATGCTACAATCTCTTTTCCATTCTTCTCTCAGGATCTTGGACACGCACAGGCACACGCACCGGTGTGATTTTGAAGCCGCTGCGTCTGGGGCTTGAACTGCAGTCGACTACATGGGAGTCCAGGAACGTAACCACTATGCCATCTGCTGGTTTCACTTTTTTTTTTTTTTTTTTAAATTATGTGAAGAAAATACCACATACAGTTTAAGAAAAAAATTTTTATTCTGAACATTTTTACAAAAATCATCTTTTACCTCTAATTGTCAGTGAAATTAAGTATTAGCTCACTGATCTCAAGTTTTGCTCCCTACATTCTAAGAAGCATACTGGTAACATTTCTTGGTTTTAAAAAATATACATATAGACACATATATAATCTATAAACTTGCAATAACAATAATCATAAGGCCTAGATGTGAATTTAGCTTTGTCATCTACTGGCTACTTGATTTGAGAGCTGCCCGCATTCAGATTCTTAGGCTGGGTTCTTCTACTTCCTGGCTTAAGCAAGTATTAATAACTAAACCTCTCTGTTTTAAATTTCCTCAGCTATAAAACTGAGAGCAAGTGTTTTCTTGTGACAAAGACTCTCTCCTTGATGTAACTCTAGCCCGAGTTCTCTAAGCCCACTAGACCTCAAAGCTAGCACCTGTCCTTGCAGAGCCTGCATCGCCCAGGTGTATGAAGAACCCAACCGCTTTAGAGAGAACCTCTGACCCTTGATATCTGATCATTCTAGTTCATCAGGAATCCTTGGGTTAGCCAGAATCTTCCCTGTTTCCTGACATTTCTTTTTAGTAAGTTTCTACCCTCTGATCCCCACCCTGCTCCTCGGCTATAAATCCCTACTTGTTCATACTGTATTTGGAACTGGGCTCAGTTTCTACACTGAGACAACTTTTTCCATATTGCAATAGTTCCTGAATAAAATGTCGTTTTAACTACTGTCCAGCTCTGGTTTTAATACCTCATCAGATTGCTGTGAGGATGAGACAAATCATCTGACTTATAGACATATTCAATAAATATTAGATTTTAAAAATATCATTATTCTTCACCTACTATTTGCAGGAGCTCTGCATTACTTGTGGCAAGCTGCTATATTATATTTCACATACCATACAGTTAATTTAAGTAAACATCTATTGCTAACCATTAGATTCTTTTACTTTTTTCTATATAATGCTGTGAAGATACACTGATTTTTTTTTCTCCATTTCTCTATTTACTTAGAAAAAAGCTGTGGAAAAGGAGTTACTAGATAAAAAGGGTATGGATGATTTTAAGACTATGAACAGTTATCGAATCAGCAGAGTATTTGTCTCTCCATATCCTTCACAGCAATAAGCATCATTACTTTTTGATTAAATATTTTAAACTACATTTCTTTAATGAAGTGGAACATATTCCATGCTTATTAGCTGCATTTATTTATTCTGCAAAATTACCTTGTTTATGTCCTTTGCTAATTTGATTGTTTTCCATATCATGGTAGGCTAGATTTGGGTCAAAAATACTCCTTTTCTGCTCATCCCTGCTTCCACAGCAGGAGTATAACCCTTTGACCCACTGATGCTGGTTTTGCTGACTTGCTTTGGCTTCAAGATGAGCAGATTTCCTTTGGGTCTGGTCATAAGACTTGCTTTGGAAAATAGGAGACTAGTAGATACGAGGCAAGCAGAGGCTTAGAACATGTCTGTGCAACAGAATTTGTCAGTGCCAAGTGAAGAGTTCCCCCTGAGTAGATGCTGCCCCTTTAGCTGCAGCCCTAGAATGAATATACACAACGGACACAACCCAACTTGCAGCGAGGAGCCATGCCCAGC
>NW_006159534.1:2699959-2710427 GCF_000334495.1 Tupaia belangeri chinensis | reverse complement strand
TAGCGCCTGAGGCAGTGCTGTTCAGCTGAGTCTAGCCTAGTTCAGTCATTTCCTAGCTGACCTGTAGATATATAAGAATACATTTTAGTTGTTTTAAGCTACTGAGTTTTGGGTTGGTTTACTATGTAGCAACAGCTGATAAGTACACTTACTGTATTTATTACACTATAAAACTCTAAAGGAAAGAGACTCAGATATAATCTTTAATCATGTTCCCTAGAGTACCATACATTTAATAGGAATGCAAGGCCTTACAGTAAATTTGTCTAATTGTTTTTTCCTTTTAAACATGGGCCAGCAGGTGGCGTAGTGAAGACAGCTAGATTCCATAGGACCTACCTCATGGTTTAAGCTTGAAGAAATGCTGCCAGGTCATGTGTGTGCATGTGCCTGAAATCCTAAGACAAGAATGGAGGAGAAGGGATTGTAGTGTGGCCAACCCCCCAGGGTTATTTCTAATGTCTAATTGTCTCTCTCTCTGGCAAGCGCAAGCACCTATAACAACGACAAAAAACAGCAAAGACCCATACATAGTAACATTCTTTGTTGTTTATATTTTTCGCCAATACCATTCTCATATAATACTATATTATATAAACTAATAAGTAAAATTAAAATTTGATATTCAAGCAATTGTCTTTAAACAAAGCAAAACAAAATAAAACAAAACCTTATTTAGCTCTTGAGAGAGGACAGAGAAAGAAAGAAGACAGGCACCTCAAACAGGGTCTTCGTGCCATGGACCACCCCGTCTCTTCCAGCTTGGGTTAGGTCACACATGCCCTATAAATATAAGGAAGTTGGGCCTGGGCCACTAACCCAGAGCCTTCCCCATGTGAGTACCACATGCATTAGCACTATGCCACTACCTTGCTGCATACCAAGCTATTGTCTACATTTCTTTCCAATTAGACAAACAGTTCTATAAATTATCTTCATAAGTAATTTTTAACGTTGCTTCTTGAACATCACAGCTCTTTTCCCAATGTCTAAGCAATAAAATAGTACAGACAACTTTTTAAGTTTTGTACATGAGGGTTTCAAAAGCAATATAATGTATATAGAAATGCTAACTACGGGCCAGCCCATGGTGTGGTGCTTAAGGAAGCTGGATCCCACAAGGTTGACTGTGCGGTTGAGTTCCAGACCCAGCAGCTTGGAAAACATGTCAGGCACGTGTGCATGCATGGCCAAAGTCTTGAAAGGAGAGAGAGACAGAGGAGATGGGATTATAGTGTGATCATTTACCGTGTGTAGGAGGGGCGGGGGAGTATTTCCTCAATTTCCCTCATTCTGTTTCTGGGAGTACATGTGTTCTCTGGCAAACTGGAAAGAAGGAAGGAACGAAAGAAAGAAAGGAAAGGAAGGAAGAAAAACGAGCTAACTACATTTATCCGTTATAAGAACAATTAAGAAAACAAAAGTGACTAGAGAAAATCCAATCAACCAACATGGAATCTGGATGTGATCACATGTGTTTTCTTTTGTCTTAATTTTTTAAAGACAAAAATAAATAAAAGAATAAGAGTCTCACCATGCTGCATTCCCCCTTGCTCAGTCCCTGAAAAGTTGGGACTACAGGTGTGCACCAGGATGCCAGGCTTTTAGGATGAGCTGGGAATACAACCTGGGCCTCCCATGGGGGCCTCAACCTGCCAAACAGCAGTGTCTACCAGCATATGCTACCACAGCTGGGCCCTGTGTGTGTGTGTCTGTGTGTGAGTGCATGTGTTTTAAAGCCTTTTCTCAAAGTGACAAAGAAGATATAAAAGAAATGTAATTTATTTAAAGCTATAATTAGTATTTCTAAAGCAATTTAAGGTAAGACATAATTATAGAACTGTTTAGAGTGCAAGCCCAAGCAGACAAATGCTATTCAAGAAATATTTGTTGAATTTATCAACCTAAGTATCTCAAATTTGGTTTTATGGCAGCAGCAAGTCCCAGCCAATATGGTCTACATGAATTCTAAAATAACTGATTTCTTTTCTGCATTATTAGGCTAAGGAAATTCTAGCAGAATCCATCACATTCAAAAGGGTTACAATTTTGAGGTACTTTCAATAGTAAGGTAAGAATGAGAGCATTTATCCAAATGAGTTTTTTAAATTGTATGCCTTTTTTTTGAAGTTAATGGAACAAAATTTTCCCTAAAGAATTTTTAAAAACAATTACTGTTTCTATTATAGTATAACAAGCCTAAAATTTGGAGATTCTGGCATAGCAGCCTATTATTCGGGTTAGAAAGAGGGTAACAACTGGCCATTCCCCAGAGAGGAAGCACTTAAGCACCATCTGTGTTCCTTCAAAACAATGGAATGGCTACTGCACTGAAGGCACCGAGCTACTGCCGGAGAATTCTTAGTAAGGCATACAACACTCCTTAGAGAATCTTAAACAAGAGAGATCTAGATGGGATCTGGGAAGTGGAAAACAATGAACCCCAGAGACATAAATGAACTCAACTTTTAAGTATGTAGAGAATCTCTCTTTTATCTCCAAGTATTTTAAAGTCTAACAGCAAATGCTAATGGAAAGAAGTCTAAAGTAAAATAGGAAGTATTTTTAAAAGTTCTTTTCCCTCCATATAGTATAGAACAGCAAAGAACTAAGAACTTACAATGCTTTAGACAGTTTGAAACTGTAAATGGAGAATAGAAAATTGAATGAAATGCTCTCCCTTAACAGCCAGTTAGAAATAACAACATAATGGCCATTTTTATTATTGAACTTCCCACAGGCTTTTTTCTGGCCAAAGCCAAGATGCCTCAAGGACACACAAAAGTCATTTAAAACACTTTCATGTCTGTTTCAGTTCCAATTCCAACAAACAATTGTAGTGGTTGGCTTCCAATTTTGCCATGTAGTGAAATGTGAATTCTTAAAATATGGAGATAGGCTGCTAGCTTAATTCTTTTGTCTCTAAAAAAAAAAAATCAAGTGAAGGAAAAAGATACTTCAAATGTATTCTCTTTTTAATACAACCAATGAGAGTTGGCTACAATATTATCAGACTGATAGAGCAGGTTGCCAAAACTTCTTCCCCAACATTCTAAAAAATAACTCTAGGTGCAGAGTTAACTCTGATGTATCCATTTTTACAAATCATGCAGGATTACAAAAGACAATCTGAAACAATCTTGAAAATGTCCCTAACATAATACTGTTACTATGGTAACTCTTATAGGCTAGTTCTTTAAAAAGACTCAGTTCTCTAAGTGGGAACCAAGTTACCTCAATATCTTTTACTATTTCCCTCAATAAAACTTACCCTTTTGCAACAGCACACACATATTTAATAGAAAATGATATATTCAACCATACTGAATCTTTTCTATAGCCGCAACAATTATTTCTGAAGTCTAAGTTTTCTGATGCCTTTTCTGTTAGGACATTGTCTAAGAAAAGAACAGAAATCAAATTCTACTTCTGACCATTACTCAATGTAAAATGTTCTGTCAGAGAGCCCTCTATATTATCCTTTCGATTTTTTCCCACTGCCTTAGGCTTTCCGGTAAAGAAAAAAAAAATTAGTGACAAGAATATTTAATGCATACCAACTATAAAAATGTATTTTAAAAAATTCAAGGATATGTCAAAAATATATAACTGATGGTTCCTCTAAAAAATGCTTTAAAAAATATTTGACTGTGAGCATATAAATTTCTTCAGTGAGTGAATAGCTACGTTACTTGGGCAAAAAGCCAAATGCTTTACTAACTGATATTTGCACTGTGCAACCCCTCAAGGCCAATTCAATCATCAGTTTTCTCTTAAGACTCTCTACATAAAGAAAGAACACGCATATATATGTCAGCTCTAGTCAGAAAAGGAAACCATACTTCATTTCATTATAAATTCCACTTATGTAGCATGCTAAGAATCTATAAGGTGATTTCTTATGTACTCCCTTATTTAGTCTTTACAATAAATCTGTGAAGTAAACAGAATAGGTACTATTATCTCCACTTTAAAGATAGGACTCTCTGGAAAAAAAAAAAAAAAGAGCCCTATTAAAGAACAGAACCTGGGGAACAGTACCATTTCCAACACTCACAAATTACACAGCCGTGGGCAAGACACATAATCAGATAACTAGTGTCCTCTTTAGTTTAACATAAACAGTAGGAGGTACCTTAGATGTTACCTCACAAAAGTCTTTTCTAAACCTATCCTGAGGCCTAGGAAACTAGGTTAGATACTTGGTACCAGGCTTATCTTTCTATTTTTTATTTTTATTTTTATTATTTTATTTTTTTGAGAGGTTTTTTGCTATAGGGCGCGTGCGCTCGCCAGACAGAGAGAGACAGAGAGACAGAAAGCGAGAAATCACCTCCGAGGGGGGATGGTCACGCCGCAATCCCTTCTCCTCCATTCTCCTCTCGGGATCTTGGGCACGCACGCACACGCGCCCAGCGTGAGTTTTAAGCCACCGGGTCCGGGACGCAAACCGCAGTCGACTACGTGGGAATCCAGCGACATAGCCATTACGCTAACTGCTGGTTCCCTATTTTTTTTTTTATTTTTAAGAGAGATTTTTGCTATAGGATGTTTGTGCTTGTAGGAGAGACAGAAAGAGACAGAGAGTGAGAAATCACCCCCCTGAGGGGATGGCCACATCGCAATTCTTTCTCCATTCTCCTCTCAGACCTTGGACATGCAGGAACACATGCCTGACATGAGTTTGACTCAAACCACAGTAGACTATGTGGGAGTCCTGCCACCATCTGCTGGTCCCTTTTCTATTCTTAATGCCTTTTTAAAAATTATGGTACAAATGGGACCAGCAGATGGCGTAATGGTTACGTTGCTGGACTCCCATGTAGTCAACTGTGTTTCAAGTCCCAGGCCCAGTGGCTTCAAACTCACACTGGGCATGTGTGTACGCATGCCTAAAATCCCGAGAGGAAAGTAGAGGAGATGGGATTGCAGCAAGGCCATCCCCTCTGGGAGGTGATATCTTGCTTTCTATCTGTCTCTGTCTCTCCAGCGAGCACACACTCCCTACAGCACAAATCTCTCTTTAAAAATAATAAATTATGGTACAAAGCAAATACAAATTACCATTTTAATCACTTCTAAGTGTATACTTCGGTAGTGTGAAATGTATTCACATTGTCATGCAACCAACTATTTCTTCTTTACTTACCTATTTCCCCTACTACTAATAGATTATACATTTTTAGGGACAAAAAATATGTTTTGTGGAACCAGCAGATGGTTTGGAGGATGAGGAGGCTAGATCACCCAAGGCCAACAGCATGGTTTAAGTCCTAAGCCAGGAAGCTTGAAAAACTGTTTCGGGTACGTGTGCGTGCGTACATGTCTAAAATTCCAAGAGGGACATGGAGCAAAGGGTTAAGGCATGGCCATTGCTTTCTCACTCCTGCCCCCTCGTTCTCTGTCTCTGCCTCCAGCAGGTATACACGCCTTATAGCAAATTAAAAAAAAAATTTATGTGTTTGTTTGTTGCTATCTTTTTGGTGCATGACAGAGCCTGCTATATAGAATATATTTGCTGAATGCGTGACTACTCTGCTTGTCTATCGACCTACCTGCTCACCCACCAACCTCAGAATTAGAATTAAGAAGTGAAGCTTTTATACAAGGATGTAAATAGAGGTGTGAATGTGAAGTAAAAACGTATCCTGTTTGGCTATCAGGATTCCCAATTACGGTGTAATGATCAGAATATGTCACCTCAAAAGATGCCACTTTGGTAAAAGGATTACTTTGAACTGAAGGCAACTGAGAAAACAATTGATGCAGGAAAATTTCTCTGTCCCCTCCCTTTCTAAGAGCAGGGCACAAATTCCCTTTGTAAAGAAAAAAATTAATTTCCATTCGCAAAGATGTCACTCTTTCTCATACCAGGGAGAAATACTAGGGATGATTCTAATCAATGTAGAAGGCATACACTTGAGTCTGCTTTACTCACTAATCTTTTCCTTTCATTAGTTTTCCTATATACAGATGCTTCTGAACTTATGATGGGATTACATCATTATGAATTCATTTGGGGAGTCCAGTAGGTGCCATAATGGTTAAGGCACTAGACTCCAACATGGCCGATTGTAATTTGAGTCCTGGGCCCAGCAGCTGGAAACTCACACTGGGCACACGTGAGTGTATGCGCCCAAAATCCCAGGAAGAGAATGGAGGAGAAAAGATTGCGAATGACCGTCCCCCTGGGAGGTGATTTCTCACTTCCCCTCTCACTGTCTATTTCTCTCCCCCTTTCTCTCTCTCTCTGTGAGTATACAGGCCCTATGGCAAAAACCTTTAAAAAAAAAAAATCATTTGTGGGGCCAGCAGGTAGCATGGTGGTTAAAAGTACTGAACTCTCATATGGCCAACCGCAGTTCGAGTCCTGGACCTGGTGACTTGCTCTCTCTCTCTCTCTTTGCTCTCTCTCTCTCTCTGTTTCTTTCTGGTCAAAATTGAAAAATAATGATAATAAATAAATAATTTAAAAAATTCATTTGTAATGTGAAAATATCATATGTTGAAAAATTGTTATTTTTTCTTACTTTTCCAGTTTATTGTTTTTTGTAAAAATGGTATATAAGCCCTCAGATCTAAGCTCTTCTTTGTATGTTTTCATTTCTTTTCTATGAAGACTTCTATACAGTAAACCTTTCCTCTTGTTAATCAATCTTTTGTTAATTTAATTTGCAGAGTCTCAGTCACTTAACATAAGAGGGTAGATGAAAAGGCTTTTCCTCTCCAACATGTATATTGTAGATAAATTAGAAGACCATAATCTCTAATTCCAAGATTTTTCTCAAAAGGAGATTTAAAGAATGTGAAGAGAGCCAGCTGGTATGTTATGGTTAAAGCAGCTTGATCCCACATGGCCAACTATGGTTCAAGTCCTGAACCTGGTGACCTGGAATACACACTGGGCACATGTACATGCGTGTCCAAAATCCCAGGGGGAGAATGGTGGAAAAGGGACTGTGGTGTGGTCATCCTCCTGGGGAGTACTTTCTCACTTGACCTCTGGTGAGCATGCGTACCCTATAGCAAGTTAAAAAAAAACAATGGGACTAGCAGATGGCATAATGGTTACCTCACTGGACTCCCATATAGTTGACTGTGGTTTGAGTCCTGGACCCGGCTTAAAATTCACACCAGGCACATGTGCACGTGTGCCCCAAATCCAGAGAAGAGAATGGTGGAGAAGGGATTGTGGCATGGCCATCTCCCGTGGGGTGTGATTTTTCACTTTGAATCTCTCCACCTCTCTCTGTCTCTCGAGCGAGTACATGTGCCCTATAGCAAAAAAATCTCTCTTAAAAAAAAGAGAGAAAGAGAGAGACTTTGATAAGATAAAGGCATTTCATCAAAAAGCATTGCATTGGTAAATATTTATTAAAATTAACAATATTTTTAAAAAATTAACAATATTTTAATTTTCCTTACCATTATTTATGTTGAACCACACAAAGAGCATCTAAAATTAATAATCCTAGGTTACTGTTCAGAAACTGAGACAGTTAACATGTTAACAAATCCTTTTTTCTTTTCTTTCCTTTTTTTTTTGGAGAGATTTTCACTGTAGGGCACGTGCGCTCGCCAGACAGACAGAGAGAGACATAGAGACAGAAAGCGAGAAATCACCCCCCAAGGGGGATGGCCACGCTGCAATCCCTTCTCTTCCATTCTCCTCTCGGGATCTTGGGCATGCACGCACACGTGCCCGTCGTGAGTTTTAAGCCACCGGGTCCGGGACGCGAACCACGGTCGTCTACATGGGAGTCCAGCGACATAGCCATTATGCCAACTGCTGGTCGCAACAAATCCTTTTTCATTTACTTTATGTTCAACTATTTGTTTTATTCAGTTTATTTTCAATTATCTTCTTTCAAGCATGAAAAACAGATTTTAAAAAATATCGTATGTTGAAAAATCCACTGCAGACCACTGCAATTTGGGGAGTGGGGCATATCATTTGTCTAAGAATTTGTGTGACACTATAACATTCTCACCTACATAGCTATATTACAAAGTTTCTCCAAGTTTACTTATATAAAAACTGGAAAAGAGAAGCTGGCTCCATGGCCTGGTAGTTAAGGTAGCTGGATACCACAGAGCTGACTGTAAAGCCTGAGTCCTGGACCCCACAGCTTGAAAAGCACACTAGGTATGTGTGCATATGTGCCCAAAATCTGAAAGGAAGGGAAAGATGGAGGAGAAGAGATGGCAGCATGACCATTTGCACAAGAGGTGCTTTCTCCTCTCCTTCTCTATAAGTGCATGCATTCTCTAGCACAAAAAAAAGAAAAAAATGGAAAAAGAGAAAGAGAACAATAATATAAAATATATTTCATTAAGATATGTTTACATACAGTAATAACATTCTAAAATCTGAAATACCCATAAAGATGTGGAACAATTAAATGTAAATTAGAAGCTATAAAATTTAAAATTGTAATATATTTGTAATACTGCTTTGATCAATTATAATCAAGGGAGTGATATTTACAACCAAGAAGGGAAAAAAAATTAATCTCCTAGACTCTTACAGTAAAAAGAAATAATTTCATTTCAATTCACAAATGTATGTAGCAGACAAAAGTCATTAAAATATAAAAATATATTCCATTAAAATAAAGACACATTACACATTATAGTTCAATTGAAATATATGTAAATTTTCTGATCACTATAGAACTGTTTTGTTAAAAATAAAACTGTAAGTATGTCAAACTGCTTTTTATTTAGATTACCTGAATACATTTAGTACAAACATTTCAGTTTTGTTTTAAAATTCAACTATTTTCAAAAATAAATAAATAAAATAAAATTCAAATATTTAAAATGTACTGGAAACTGTATCTTTTATACTTATTTAAACTTAAGATAAAAAATTAAGCTGTAACCTGAAAAATGTCTAGAGGTTTGTAGCTATATGTATATAAGCAAAAAATGTCTAATGACCTCAATACCATCCAAACCACAGCTTTTCTAGTTTTGGCTTTTTAAATTTATAGTGTTTATGGATTTGAGGAACTAAGATTTTTAACTTCTTTTGGAATGGTGTCAGTACAGTTAGAAATACATTATAGTCTTAAATATTCAAAAAAGCAGCATTCATTTTATACTTGGGATTGGAGAAAGGTAAAGGGTTCTTGAAAATTTACTAAAAGGAGTTTTAAATTACTATATATATAAAATTGGTTTTCTGATTCATAAATTCTCTAGTAACTACCTTTTGAATCATGATACTCAATGACAATATTCCTCATTATAGTTAAAATTATGGGAGCTTTAAGGATGTATTTCCTTCCCTGAGGTACTTAAGTTACATCACACCATTTAACAAGAGTGCCTGCCTACATGATGGTAAAATTACTGGCTACATTTATCAATACTACTCTAACCACAGAATCTACTGCATAAAGTAGGGGTTATGTTTATAACAGGTTCTGCTGCCCCAAATCTTAAGGTTATTATTAAAACAATGTTCTAATATTTTATGACCATTAGATACACTTTAGATAAACAGCAATTTTGTAAGGCTCTGAAAATACGGCATCTCAATTCTTTTTTATAAAGCAAAAACAAAAACATACTGAAAAAAATTTACCAATGCATTTAGATGTAACTGTAATACTGTCTATTAGTAATACTTCTTTACCAGCTATAGAAGAGAATGCACGCATGTAAGGTGTGGGCTGATATTGATTTAAATAGACAAAGAAGGAATGCATTTCAGTAAAAAGAAGTGAGATGGCTGATTGACAGTTCTTAGAAAAAGGTTAAAAATTCAAAAGGAGTGACTGCATGTAGCTTAGAACTTAAAAGCTTTTTTCTCTTCCCAACAGAAGAGCAGTCATAAGTAATAACAGGTTACCATGGAGATGAGAAACCAGAGGCATCAGAGAGCTCAATTTGCAGTTAAATGGGCTGGAAACAATCCTTACTACTAGGTGAAGGGAAGAGATTAAAAATATACTTGATTGCCAGAGGGATTCTTTTTCACCTAGCTATTTCCCAACCTCATTAATGGAGAAGGAAATTAAAAAAAAAAAAAAAAAGAAAACCCAAGGTAGATATAACCCATTAAACATAAAACATAATTTAGGATTTCAAACATTATCACAAATCCTTCCTATTCTGAGTAATTGTGCTTCTTTTCAATGGTACTTAGAGTAAATACTGGAATGAGACTAAAATGGGGTTCATAAACAGGTATAACTGAGGTGACTGGAACTTCAGGGGGGAAAAAAAGCACAATTGAAGAGTAACCATAGTAACCACAATCTGTTTTGAAACATTCAAAAATCCTGGTTTTTGAAAAATCTCTTCACAGTCAATCATAGAATACCTTTGTGAGTGCTGTACAGGGCTGCAAACGTCACCATGAAGAAAGTTGTAGAGTATTTGCCAGCATTAACTAAATGAGGAAAGGCCCTTTTTGTGTCTCGGTATCGACGCAGGCACTGGATGAAGCGAAGCCAAG
>NW_006159534.1:2653961-2699750 GCF_000334495.1 Tupaia belangeri chinensis | reverse complement strand
AATATGTAGGAGAGATCAGTGGGAAAATCTGCTATCTCAGATTTCTGGATATCTCTCTTAGAATAATTTTCTTTGGGGTGTGATAAAAGTATAAGAACATTAGAAGATTACTATACTAAGGTTGGCCCCATAGCACAGTAGTTAAGGGAGCTGGATTCCATGGAGCCAAACATGATTTGAATACCAGCCCAGAAGTTTGAAATATACATCAGGCACACATGTGTGTGCCCCAAATTCTGCTGGGACGAAAAATAGAGGAAAAAAGGCTGTGGCCTGTTCACACCCTACTCTCGCTCTCTAGCAAGTACATGCGTGCAGAGGCAATTAGAAATACAGATGTTGTGTATACTAATCAAAGAGGGAAAATTGGTTGGCTCTGTAATCTGAAATATTTGGGAAGCCAAATATTCAAAAATCACAGGTGACTCTATAAGCAATTTTAAGAGCTCCAAACCACTATAAGACATCCAAGAATACATGTTCTTGTGCTCCTTAAAAAAACAAAAACAGGGAACCAGCAGTTAGCGTAATGGCTATGTCGCTGGACTCCCACATAGTGGACCGCGGTTCACGTCCCGGACCCGGTGGCTTAAAACTCACGCCGGGCGCGTGTGCGCGCGTGCCCAAGATCCCGAGAGGAGAATGGAGGAGAAGGGATTGCGGCGTGACCACCCCCCCGGGGGGTGATTTCTCGCTTTCTGTCTCTATGTCTCTCTCTGTCTGTCTGGCGAGCACACGCGCCCTACAGTGAAAATCTCTCCAAAAACAAAAACAAAAACAAAAACAAAAAAACAAAGAACAGACTGTGTTTTTAAATAAGAATAGTGTTGATAAATCAATTTGTTTCTCTACGAAAATTTAAAATAGGCTCTTCATTTAATTTTAGTTATTTAATAATATACCACAAGAGTGACTGGGTAGTTTATGATAAAACTGAGAACATTTTCTTTTCCCATAAAGTGAACATGTCAATCCTTCCCTTTGGTTCCTTCCAATCCTCTTTCATGTGTTGAAGAGACACTGAGTTCTAGAGTTTTGGTTAGGTGGGTGGTTTCCAAACTGTCTGAACTCTCCAGGTAGGCAGTTCCCCCACAGGGTTTTCCTGTCACTGGATCTGACTTTTCCAACTTTGAAAACGATCTCAGCCAGTTCACGTTTTACATGCTTCATTCATATAAAAGGTAAAGCTTTTTATTAAAAAAATTATATATATATATTTATATATATTTTTATTAGACTTATAAAAGGTTTACATCTTAAATTGGTGGGGCTATGAGCTGAGTTCATCACGTCACTCCATCCTATGTCCCCTGGGAAGGTCTGAGACTAGGGCCAGCAGTGGCCCTAACAGGGCCTCCCTGAGTGCAGGGAGGTGAATTCCCAGAGAACAGGGCTCTGTGCGAGGGCAGACCGGGCAGGAAGTAAAGCTTTGAGGGGCACAATATCCCTGACTGTGTACTGCTGAAGGGCATTGTGGGCAACGTAGGTTTTCCTCTTATTAAATACTTCAATAAACAGGTATTCAGAACAAGCCTGGTCACTCTCACTTTAGCAGTTTTTCGCACTGCTGTCCAAATCACCAGCCCCACGATCCACTTGGCATGGACAGATGAACGAGTTACTGACATTATGGCTCCGGTCACCTGTAGTTCTCTAAATCAATTTTTAATTCTGGTTAAATATTATAGTTGTGGTTCAGTGCCCATCACTGAAAATGTGTCAGCACTAGCTTCATCATTAACTCTTGTTATTCAGTTATTACATAAGCTATCTAAATGAGATTTTTTTTCCATAAAGATTAAGAATTCCTAATAACTTGAACTCCTGGCATAAACTAAGAATGGGAAAAAGAGCCAGAAGAAAAACAAGATCACAAATAAGAATTAAAAAGTAATCTATTGGGAACAGCAGTTGGTGTAATGGCTATGTTGATGGACTCCCATGTAGTCGACCACAGTTCGAATCCCAGACCTGGTGGCTTAAATTCATGCTGGGCATGTATGCATGCATGCCCAGGATCCTGAGAGGAGAATGGAGGAGGATTGCGGCATGGCCATCCCCCCCGGGGGGGATTTCTCACTTTCTATCTCTGTCTCTCTCTGTCTTTCTGGTGAGCACACCGCCCTGTAGCAAAAACCACTCCCCCCCCTTCCCCCCAAAAAAATCTATAACGATATTCTCAAAGCACTTGATTTAATTCTACTTAATCTGAATTCTGATCACTGGTATCTATATCACATCATAGAGCAATATTGTGATGACAAATTGTTGGCATCAAAGCATTTTCTATATAATTACCAATGTGCTGGAACTTTAAAAAAAATAAGTTTTAAAATTCTTTGAGTGTAAGCTGTAAATCTCTTGGCAAATGGATGGCTAAAATCATAACACAATTTAAAAGCCAAATTGTATCAGATAAAGAAATTGTGAGCTGAGTGCCAAGTACATTTAATTAAGTTTATAATATTATTGGATGAGTTTTCACCATGACCTTAACTTTTTCCGTTATCATTCCCAATATTTCTTGGTTTACACTGGCAATTTCATAGTGTGGATGCAAATTCGTACCCTACCTTCTGATTCATTTGGCAACAGGCCCCTACTTTCATTCCACTGGAGCTCCAAGCTGTAGAAGCAGATCATATATTCCAGGTCCATCAGTATCACTGACAGGCTGTTCAGCTGATCGGCCAGCCAGAAATCAGCAAAGCCTACCTTATGGAAGGGGGCTGTAAATACTCGAAACTGAGAGAAAGAAAAAAAAAATCATAAAATGCAGAAACAAGAAAAGTCAAGTTCAATTTCTCTCTCACATCTAACCACCCAGCATGACTGTTCAGCTGATAAAATGGAAACCAATGAATCAATATTAAACAACACAGTAGCCTAGCAACAATAACCCAACCAGCAATCCCAAGGTTGGGATTTAGTGAATAGAAAACTAAGGAAGGAAATAAAGGGTGGGAGAGAGGCATGAACAGGTATAGTAAGAAAAAAGAAAGCAAAGAGCTGGGAGGAGCTAAAGCCAAAAGTGGAGAGGGTGGCAGAAGGTAGATGCACTGAGAAGTAGTCTAAAGTTAGGCTCTAAAGTAAATTTTGCTGGAGAGGCAAGTACTATGATCATTTCTGAATGTTCTCCCATCTTAACAAACTGAATACAAAGCTCTTCTTTGCCTACAAAGACAGGTAGGGAAGGATGGTACACCATACGAGGCACTCCTTATTCTCTAACCAAGGTTGCTTTCCTTTCAGTAACGTCATGGTGGTGACTGTGTTTATCTTGAAATGACACCACAAAAATCAGTCCTATTCCCAATGTTCTAAAACCGATGGTAACTGGGATAAGGTTAAATTTATCAAGCACTAACCCATGCAAATATATTCTCTTCAGTGCTTATGTTTGCTTCAACATAGGGGCTTTTAAAAGCTTGTGGAAAAATAGAATTAACGTATGAGCTTATTTTGGTGCCAAAAAAATCTTGAAATCCACGTGTAGTTTTCTCATAATATGGATCTTCCATGAACTTTTTTTGAACGACTCCTTGTACAGGAGAAAGTAGACTCCGAAAATAAGGAATTCTGACTAAGCAGTAAGTTCGAGAAAAATGAGCCTTAGTTTCTAGCTCCTGGGCCATCTAGCTATATTCATTTAGCAGACACATTCAACCTGGTAGCCTGTGGCTTCTTCCTCTCAGACACGACCGGTTCTTTCTATTCTTTCTCCTCATATTTCAGAGAACTAAATGGCTATACTATGAATCAATCCTGGGTGTCAAGGACAGATACTGTTTTAGAGTTTTGGAACTGAAGTACCCCGTGTAAGCTTTGAGAAATGATTTCCTGGAGCTGGTAATGTTCTGGTTCCATGGCTCAGTCTCCTGCTTACTTCTTTATCCTTTCAGTGAGTCCAATAAGACACAGAGACAAGCTACATACTCTGTGCGACCCAGAGCTCTGGATACAGCAAACTTTATTTGGAGGCTGAGTGTGGGGTGGGATGTTACTCATCTATGCACATAGTTTCTGGCACTAGTTTCTGTAACACTAGGTTGTTGGAAGAATCATGATGCATTTTTGCATAGGAAAAAATACAACGTGACTCTTCCAACAACCTAGTATATAAAGAAACTCTAGGTTGCAGAATGGACTTAAAGGATTCAAATAGAAATAAGAGGATCATTTAGGATATAATACCAAAGATCATGAAGTCTAACTCAATCTCTAGTAACAGACTTCTGTGAAATTGGTAGCCTAGAGCAAATTTCTTCTTTCTAACAGATACAGGTAGATTATCATTACTCTCACGATCTGCCAATCCCATCCTCTAAACATGGCTAATACAGAAACGCTCCATTAGAACAAAAGATGATAATTCATTAAAGAAGAAACAAAGGGATAAAGAAATAGGACTAAAAAAAAGGATAGGAGTGGCATAAAAATAAAAAGGAACTGAGAGGAGAAAAAAACTTACCACAAAGTACAACAAAAAGAAGGGGTAATAAATACTGGTATGATACAACTAATGAGAGAACAAATATAGTCACTCAGGCTTTTTTTTTTTTTTTTAAGAGATTTTTGCTGTAGGGTGTGTGCGATCACCAGAGAGAGAGCAAGTGAGAAATCACCGCCCCCCCCCCCCAGGGTGATGGCTATGCTGTAATTCCTTCTCCTCCATTCTCCTCCCAGAATCTTGGGCACACACGCACACAGAGCTGGCATGAGTTTTAAGCCACTGGGTCTAGGACTCAAACTGTGGTTGATAATGTGGCAGTCCAGCTATGTAACCATTATGCCATCTGCTGACCCCAGTCATTCATGCATTTCAAAAAGGTGTATTAAATGTTAACTCTACGTCAGGCACTGAGGAGGTAGAGATAAATCAGACACGTGGCCTGATGGTTAGGGGAAACAGATTCCACATGACAGACTGTGGTTCAAATCCTAACCTCAATGGCTTGAAAAACTCATCAGGCACATGTACATGCCCCAAATCCCGAAAGGGGGCCAGCTGGTGGCATGGTGGCTAAGGTAGGTGGATCCCACATGGCTAACTGTGCAGTTTGAGTCCAGCACCAAGCAGCTTGAAAAACATGCTGGATGCATGTGCATGTGTGTCCCAAACCTAAGAGAACAAAGAAGGAACTGTGGTGTAGACACCTATCCCTGGGGAGGAGGGTGATTTTTACTTTCTCCTTTCTTCCTCTTTCTGTCTCTCTCTGGCAAGCACACACACACACTATAACAAATTAAAACAAAACCAAAAACTTAATCCAAAATCCCAAAAAGATGGAGAAATGGAGAAGAGTTGTGACATGACCACCCCCAATTGGGAGGTACCTTCTCTCTCTCTCTTTCTCTGGAGAGCGCATGTGCACTCTGGCAAATTGAAAATACACAGTCTCTATACTCAAAGATTTTAGTTGGGCAAATAAACATCTAAAGATATAATCATGGTATTATATGCTAAGTGTTATTATAGATAGATACAAAATACCTTGGAAATTCAGAGAAGGGAACAATTACCTCTGTCAGAGGTAGGGTATGAAGTAGATAAAAAACAGACTGTCTTTAAATCCCTGACTTACAGTCAAATTCATTTAATTCTCTGAGAGTACATTCTATTATTTATTTAAGATTTATTTGGGTAAGAATTCTATAACTCACCCCCCTACTACCCTTTTCTTATTTTGGCTAGGGTCTTTCAACTTCTCTACTTCTACCTTGTGATTTTGATAAAAATGTTAACAATTCCTAGAGTAATAATGGTTTTATGAAAGCTACATATGATATCTGGGTATCTGGTGTTTTTACCACATGTATTAAAAAAAGCACTATTAAGTTATTATAAAAAATACTTTACCATTTTCTTCTAAATTAATACAAATGAATAGCTAAAATGAAGTTTTAATTTCCACTATGTTAAGGCTTGTAAATAAATGCTCCCTTTTCAAACTTGATTTTTATATTCTACTAGCTTGATCCATAAGATCACAGTTAAACATCATAGATTAAGTACCAACAAGTATAACAGAATACTAGTGTTTGAAAGCACAGATATGAAGTCAGACTGCCAGAGTTCACATCCCATCTCTGTTACTTAGTAGCTGTGTGACCTTTGGGAAGTTATTGAATTTCTCTGAATAGAGAATTCCTCATTTATAAAATGGGTATGGATAGTAGCTTTAACGTCATGGGTTATTAAAAGATTAAATGAATGAATATATAAAATGCATTATTAAATGACAACACCTCTCTAGCCATATAACAGAAACACGTGCAAACATTTTACTATGCAACTACAAAAAATATTGGTAAAAACCGACTTCTAAAGTACATAACAAAGGACTCTAGTTTAAAAACTTTAATTAAAAAATAAGTTGATTTTCTGTTTAGAAAATCTGAGTCACTGTTTAGACTTCCTAATTTAATTTCTGATGGGGCAAATACATTTGGTGAGAGATGTATGACCTAATGGATATAAATGACCTGAACTAATAAGACATATAATATTCATATCAATATAAATTGGTTTCTTATTAAATTCTGTTAGCTTCTGGAGGAGGGTATGTATCAATTCTACAGATTTTTTTTTTTGAGAGTTTTTTGCTATAGGGCGCGTGCGCTCGCCAGAAAGACAGAGACAGAGAGACAGAAAGTGAGAAATCACCTCCCCAGGGGATGGCCACGCTGCAATCCCTTCTCCTCTTGGGATCTTGGGCACGTACGCACATGCACTCAGAGTGAGTTTAAGTCACCGGATCCAGGACTCAAACCTCAGTCAACTACATGGGAGTTTAGCGACATAGCCATTATACTAACTGCTGGTCCCAATTCTACAGATTTTGATACAAATGTGGATGGCTATAAATGGTATCCGGTGATTATCATTATGGCCAAGTGACATACATGCTTTTCCCACTAAAAATTAAAGAAGAAAAAGGAAGGAAGGAAATGTAGTTTTACTTTAGGATGAGGGTTTTAAAAAATGGTCAGAAAAATAAAACCAGAGTGGTACTATTCTTGCTAATTTACTAGAAATAAAACTAAGGAAAATTTTTCTCAGAGAGATTTGAACTAAAATAAATCAACAGGTCAAATAATACTAAGATAATCTATAAATGGTAACATTCTTCCTGTTTATGACTATTGCTGCAAAAATAACAAACCTGAATGCCTCTTTCTGTATTTCACTGTTTCTGAGAGTGCACTCTATTATTCCTGCTTATTATACCATCATTGCAAACCTACTCCATCAACAAGTCCTCATGTAATAGCACACACAGTGGCTGCAGATGTAAATGTCTGCCCAATGGGGACTCATTCTGTTAATAAGAGTAATGGTCATGAGTGAATCATAGCTTGCTATAAAACAAAGCATGCACTGGGAAAATTCTCACTTAGTAATGTAGACTACAATACTATCCTGTTACTGCAATGATGCAATCACAGTAATACCGGAGTTTTTTGACTCTTCCACAATCTCATTTGAAAATAACTTTAGAGGCCCAGTGGCAGTGGCATAGATGGTAAAGCTCTACTCTGCAATGCTGGAAGCCATATGGAAGACCAGGAGTTCAAATCCCAGATCAACCTTAGAATGCTTGTCTGGTTGGAAAGCTGGGAGACAGGAAGGCAGGGTAGCATGGGTTGTGGCAAGACAAGGTATTCTGTCGCAGACACCTATATGTCTCTCTTCTTTCTTTCTCTCTTCAAAGAAATAAATAATCTTAAGAAAACAAAAAAACAAAAAAAACAACAGAGGCCCTGTTGCAGTATCAGACACTGCTAAGATGCTGTTGCTCTATAGGCTGGGACTATATCGAAAGCCCAGCTGGGTTCAGTTCCCAGTCCAACTTAAAGGCCAGGTGCAGTGGGATGTGCCTGTAATCCCAGTGGCTCAGGAAGCTGAAGCAGGAGGAGCATGAGTTTGAGGATGGCCTAGACAGCACAGCAAGACCCTGTCTGAAAAGGCAGCTGGGCATAGTAATGAATGTCTGTAGTCCTAGTTAGGAAGCCGAGGCAGGAAGATTATGGCATGGTAAGACCTATCTTAAAAAGCAAAACAATAAGGGGGGAGGGAGAGGAAATTCTAGTATTGAAATTATAATCTCAACTGTAATCTAACATTGCTGTACTAACTGATAATGATATATTTTATAGTATAAATCTCAAGAGAAAAATTATTTCAAGTTTTTCAAATCTCAAGTTTTAACTATTTCTTTGGTTTTCAAAAACAAACAACCCTGGACAACCCACAGTGATGCAAGCAATAGAGTGTCACTGCACAATATCAGAGCCATGTGATAGCTCATTATGCATGCACAAATATTCCAAAATCTAAAATACTTCTGGTCCCAAGCACTTCAAATAAGGGATACTCAACCTGTACAGAGCATGGCCAACTTAACTACTAATCTTTACTCACTGTTAGTTGTAATTCATTATCTAAGAAATGATGATATGAAAGCATTCTCAATTAATTTTCAAAGTAGAGCTAGTTTAATTTAGGAGTAAGCACAAGTTCCCTTCCAGAGCTACCTTTACAGGATAAAACTTGTCATTTTTTTCAGAAAATATTTTTTATGTTCCTGTTGAGACTGAATGATTTTGACATAATTAAAAATAGGCAAATGTGAAAGAAGAAATGGAATTTATTATACATAAGTATCAAAGTATGTTTCTCAAATTAAATTTGGTAATCTGGCAAGAGATTGCTACCACTTTTAGAGAATCAATCTTTCTGAAATAAAATATTTGATAATCTAATGATTATAATCTCCATAAATCATTTCAATATCTAGTCACTTCACATGCCATTTTAGGAGGGAAAAAAAATGCATGAGTGCTTTTCAGGCCACCACGGTACACAACTCCAGAGGTGTGAGCCACATTTTATCCTTTGTCCTGGGTGTAGGGCTCCATTCACAATGTGAGCAGTGCCTTCAGAGCTGTGCAACCCAGACACCTTGGCTTTATGTTAGAGGAGGCCAATGACCAACATACCACTCGAAAAATGGTACACGAGTTTCTGGACTTACCAGCAGTTTAAGCAGCCAAAACCGGGATTTATAATAAAAAGTTTTGGTGGGGTTGATAAGAAAGAAAACCATAAATCCATAAAGGGCAAGTGGATACACGTATGTGGGGATGATACTAATTGGAGCAAAGAAGCATGCCAGAAGGCTCAGGCACCACAATATCCCGAGGAATCCAGCAATCTGGTAAAAGATGGGAAAGATAAAAAATGAAAACTGTTATTTTTTGTTATTTTATTTTTACCATTACTCAAAACTATTTTTAATAAAAGAAAGGTAGGAAAAATGATTAGTTATTAAGCTAATAGCCCTCCTCAAGTAGAAGACGGATTTCAGCACCCACTATATTAGCTATACAGCTAATGCGAGCTATATTTGTAGGACTTTATCCCTTGCTTTGTTTACCTCAAAGAGATGTTGATGTGACAAATTGCTTCTTGGATTGAGTTCAAAGATGAGTACATGATTTACTCCAGCCTGTCTCCAACCATACGTGTTGATGCCCAGTAGAAAAAGGAATTCGATCAGAAGAAAGCCACCCCGATAGATTCGTATCAAGGGCCATATACTTCTATCTGTTTCAAGTTTAAATATAGCTGAAAGAATATTAATGTAATGGTTAGTTATAAAGCTATAATGTCTCCTTTAATTATCTTCTCTCTTCATTCTCACATTACAGCCTTGGCATACAAATTTTTCATAAATAAAATCTAAACCCAGATCATTTGCAGAGTCTGATAAATTTGCCTCCAGATTTTTCCCCTTCTTCACTTTACTCTGCAGAATGCCACTAGAAACATTTTCTTAAAATCTGACTTGCAGAAGCCAGCAAGTGGCATGGTGATTAGGGCGCTGGATTCCCACGTGAGGTTTGAGTCTTGGGTCCGGTGACTTGAAAATCACCACAAACAAATCGACCGATCAACAGATAGATGTTAAAACATGAACAATCTGACTTGCATTATGTTATTCTACTGTCCCATTAGTTTCTTACATTATAGAGTTCTCATGCAGTATCTGAGAATCTTAGTTCTTTTTTGGCAGGACATCATCTCTTTGGCTTTGCTTTCTCCATCATTAAACTGGATATATAGTAATACTACCTCACAGAGTTGTGAAAATTAAAAGAAATAGTACACATAAAAGCAATATTAAAATTTAAATGTTATATAAATTTTAATAGTTAATATTTATAGAATGTCTACTATGTGTATAGTTATTATTTACATATAATAATAATATGTTTAATATAATGGCTCATGAATTAAAAACTATCATCTCTGTTTGGTTGATCAGAAAGCTAGAACATAGCGAGTAATTTGCTCTGGGTTACTGAGCTAGTATAGAGCAGAGCCACAATTTAAACTCAAGACAATTTGGTACAAGGCTCACACCCTTAAATACTACATTCTATTACCAGTATGTCCATACACATGTTCAGGATCACCTTATTCTACTATTTTCTAATAATTATAACATTCAAACATCTTAGCTTCACAATTCAAGCTCATTACAATCGAATACCCAACTCGTCTTTCCAAAACTTACCTAACACCAAATCCTACACAATCATTCTTGTCTCCTAATGATTTTTATTATCCTTTAACAAGTTTGATTTTCACATTTGTTTATGTTGCTCCCTGTAGATGAAACAGCTTTGCTTTCTCTCCACCAATTCAAATTCTATTATTTAATACCAGATCCTTAACCTGTGCATAAATTTACTGAATTAACATGTTTGATTTGGGTCTAACGTATGCCAAACATTTCAATTTGTCCTAATGATTTTCCAAATAACTATAAAATTGCTAGTACCACTCATTTCAAATTTAATGTACTAACTTATAGACTTATTTAAGTAACTATTTATTATTTATTTTGTATTCTCTTTAGGATACAAAACATTCCATTTTTTAAAAGTTATTTATTTTATTTTATTAGTTATTATTATTATTATTAATTTTACCAGAGAAAGAGAGAAAGTGAGAAATCAAGGCACCAAGTCTGGAACTCAAATCCTAGTTGGCTATGTGGGAGTCCAGCACCTCAATCATCATACTACTTGCTGGTCCAGACATTAAATAATTTAAAAATAATGAGAGAGAGAAAGCCTTTGCTTTGGAATCAAGTACTATAGACCAGATTTTAAGCCCTACAAATTAGTTAATTTTTCTAAGTCTCAGTTTCCTTGTTGGTTAAGGGGCATAGTACCTATTTTCATATATTTGTTAAGAGTATTAAATGTGTGGGACCAGCAGATGGTATAATGGTTATGTTGCTGGATTCTCACATAGTTGATTGCAGTTTGAGTCCTAGACCCAGCGCCTTAAAAATCATGCTGGGCGCATGTGCGTACACGCCCAAAGTCCTGAGAGGAGAATGGAGGAGAAGGGATTGTGGTATGGCCATCTTCCCCTCTCCCCCGGGGGGGGGGTGATTTCTTGATTTCTGTCTGTCTCTTTGTGTCTCTCTGGTGCATGAGTCCTAAAGTAAAAATCTATCTCTAAGGGAAAAAAACAAAACAAAACAAAAAAAACAACTAAATGTGAACAACATATATCAAATGCCTGCAACAATATTTGGCTCATTATGAGTATTTAGGATATAAATTAGTATCTCTTTTACTTGAATAAATTTAATTAATTAATTCATTCAATAAATATTCATTAGGAACCTATTACACTTTGATACCATTCTAAGAGCAGAGGATTTAGTAGTGAACAAAAGACACAACATCTTTCTTCAGGAAACTTCTTTCTGTATAATCTCAGCTAGTGACAAGGGGTTTAAAAAAATAAAAGTAGAGTAAGAAGATAAAGAATGATGATAGGTGCTAGTTTAGGTAGGGTGATCAGGGAAGAATTTTGGGAGATGACATTTGCAGAGACCTTAACAGAAGAATGAATCACCAGAATATCTGGAGGACTAGGGCTCTAGGTAGAAGGAAAATACAAAGGGTCCTAAGATAAATTGCTCCAAAATTAGGAAAAAAAACAAGGTCACTATCGTAGGAATGAACAAAAGGTAAAGGAGTAAAGAGATGATCAGTGGCAGGTCAGATAGAGTTTTACTGTACATTGCCAAGACATAAGTTTTTAATCAGATGCATAAGCTACTGGAAGATTTTGGCACATAAGTGACATGACCTGACTAATAATTTTTTTCTTTCTTTTTTATTTTTTTTGAGAGGTTTTTGCTATAGGGCATGTGTACTCGCCAGAAAAACAGAGAGAGACAGAGAGACAGAAAGCGAAAAATCACCCCCAGGAGGAATGGCCATGCCACAACCCCTTCTGCTCCATTTCCTCTCAGGATTTTGGGCATGCACATACACGCGTCCAGTGTGAGTTTAAGCCACTGGGTTCAGGACTTGAACCACGTTCAATTATATGAGAGTCCGGTGACAAAGCCATCATGCCAACTGCTGGTCCTGACCTGACTAATAATTTTAAAGAGCAATGCTAGCTGTTATGTGAAAAATAAATAGCAATGGAACAAGCATGGGCGGCCAATTTTCAAAAAGTTCACAGGAAATTTGTATTATGATAAATCTTATGGATGGATTCTAAACTTTTATTGCACTGAAATAAAATAGTACTTTAATTGCATTTTCCATGGATTTTTAAAAAGTATCCTGATATGGAAGTTAAAGTTAGAAGGTTGTTAATTAAAAAAAAAAAAAAAAAAAAAAAGAAGTGAACAGAAACAAATAACTTACTAATATTGCCCAGTATATTTGGCAGTGGACTTCTTAGCAGAAACCTTGCAGACCAAATTAGTAAATTTAGCAAAATTACAGAGTACAAAATCAACACATGAAATTAAGTTCAGGGACCAGCAGTTAGTGTAATGGCTATGTCGCTGAGCTCCCATGTAATCAACCGCGGTTGGAGTCCCGGACCCGGTGGCTTAAACATGCCAGGCGTGTGTGTGTGTGCCCAAAATCCTGAGAGGAGAATAGAGGAGAAGAGATTGCGGCATGGCCCTTCCACCTGGGGGATGATTTCTTACTTTCTGTCTCTCTGTCTCTCTGTGTCTTTCTGGCAAGTGCATGTGCCCTATAGCAAAAACTTCTCCAAAAACAAAAAAAAACAAAAACAAAACAATTCACATTGCAATAGCATCCCAAAGAATAAAACATCTGATAATAAATTTATTTTATTGCATTTTATATTTTTATTATTTTTTACAGTGTTTGTTTGTTTGTTTTTTGCTATAGGGTGTGTGTGCTCGCCAGAGAGATAGAAAGACATAGACAAATAGAAGGCAAGAAATCACCCCCCAGGGTGGATGGCCATGCCACAATCCCTTCTCCTCCATTCTCCTCTCAGGCTCTTGGGCACACATGCACATGGGTCCAGCATGAATTTTAAGTTGTGGTTCCAAGACTTGAACGGTGGTTGACTGTGTGAGTCCACTAACATAATCATTATACTACCTGCTGGCTCTTTGATAATAAATTTAACCAAAGAAATAAAAGACTTCCATACTGAAAACTATAAAACATAACTAAAAATTAAGTAGACTAAAGTGTATGAAAAGAAATTTCATGTCCATGGATTGGAAGATTTGCTATTAAGATAACAATACCACCCAAAGCAATCTACAGACTTAATGCAATCCCTATGAAAATTTCAATAGCCTATTTTGTTTTAAACACAATTACTTTATTGATTTCTTACAATCAAATAATGCCAACTAGCATTACTTCCACTCATGCATCATTAAAAACAAGGATGTTTCCTTGGCATTTTCCAATGATGCATTTTTTTTTTTTTGGAGAGATTTTCACTGACATAAGTTTTTAATCAGATGCATAAGCTACTGGAAGATTTTGGCACATAAGTGACATGACCTGAATAATAATTTTTTTCTTTCTTTTTTATTTTTTTTGAGAGGTTTTTGCTATAGGGCATGTGTACTCGCCAGAAAAACAGAGAGAGACAGAGAGACAGAAAGCGAAAAATCACCCCCAGGAGGAATGGCCATGCCACAACCCCTTCTGCTCCATTTCCTCTCAGGATTTTGGGCATGCACATACACGCGTCCAGTGTGAGTTTAAGCCACTGGGTTCAGGACTTGAACCACGTTCAATTATATGAGAGTCCGGTGACAAAGCCATCATGCCAACTGCTGGTCCTGACCTGACTAATAATTTTAAAGAGCAATGCTAGCTGTTATGTGAAAAATAAATAGCAATGGAACAAGCATGGGCGGCCAATTTTCAAAAAGTTCACAGGAAATTTGTATTATGATAAATCTTATGGATGGATTCTAAACTTTTATTGCACTGAAATAAAATAGTACTTTAATTGCATTTTCCATGGATTTTTAAAAAGTATCCTGATATGGAAGTTAAAGTTAGAAGGTTGTTAATTAAAAAAAAAAAAAAAAAAAAAAAAAAAAACTAATTTTACATCCGGATCCTAAGCAAAGACCAGAGACACAATAGAACAGCCAGGTAATGAAAAAATACTGAAGTATAAATCCCAAGATATCCACAATAAAACTACAATAATTAGTAAATTTAGCAAAATTACAGAGTACAAAATCAACACATGAAATTAAGTTCAGGGACCAGCAGTTAGTGTAATGGCTATGTCGCTGAGCTCCCATGTAATCAACCGCGGTTGGAGTCCCGGACCCGGTGGCTTAAACATGCCAGGCGTGTGTGTGTGTGCCCAAAATCCTGAGAGGAGAATAGAGGAGAAAAGATTGCGGCATGGCCCTTCCACCTGGGGGATGATTTCTTACTTTCTGTCTCTCTGTCTCTCTGTGTCTTTCTGGGAAGTGCATGTGCCCTATAGCAAAAACTTCTCCAAAAACAAAAAAAAACAAAAACAAAACAATTCACATTGCAATAGCATCCCAAAGAATAAAACATCTGATAATAAATTTATTTTATTGCATTTTATATTTTTATTATTTTTTACAGTGTTTGTTTGTTTGTTTTTTGCTATAGGGTGTGTGTGCTCGCCAGAGAGATAGAAAGACATAGACAAATAGAAGGCAAGAAATCACCCCCCAGGGTGGATGGCCATGCCACAATCCCTTCTCCTCCATTCTCCTCTCAGGCTCTTGGGCACACATGCACATGGGTCCAGCATGAATTTTAAGTTGTGGTTCCAAGACTTGAACGGTGGTTGACTGTGTGAGTCCACTAACATAATCATTATACTACCTGCTGGCTCTTTGATAATAAATTTAACCAAAGAATAAAAAGACTTCCATACTGAAAACTATAAAACATAACTAAAAATTAAGTAGACTAAAGTGTATGAAAAGAAATTTCATGTCCATGGATTGGAAGATTTGCTATTAAGATAACAATACCACCCAAAGCAATCTACAGACTTAATGCAATCCCTATGAAAATTTCAATAGCCTATTTTGTTTTAAACACAATTACTTTATTGATTTCTTACAATCAAATAATGCCAACTAGCATTACTTCCACTCATGCATCATTAAAAACAAGGATGTTTCCTTGGCATTTTACAATGATGCATTTTTTTTTTTTTGGAGAGATTTTCACTGTAGGGCGCGTGTGCTCGCCAGACAGACAGAGAGAGACATAGAGACAGAAAGTGAGAAATCACCCCCCAGGGGGGATGTTCACGCCACAATCCCTTCTCCTCCATTCTCCTCTCGGGATCTTGGGCACGCACGCACACGCGCCCGGCGTGAGTTTTAAGCCACCGGGTCCAGGACACGAACCGCAGTCGACTACGTGGGAGTCCAGCGACATAGCCATTACGCTAACTGCTGGTTCCCCCAATGATGCATTTTGCAATAAATAAAGTTAGAACTTACGTGTACTCTGATTAATTATGCAAATTGTTACTTTTAAAAAAAACAGTATAACTAATAATTTGGTTCCTTTCTTTGTTGTTTTTTGGGTTTTTTTGAGAGGTTTTTGCTATAGGGCACATGCGCTTGCCAGACAGACAGAGAGAGACAGAGAGATAGAAAGCGAGAAATCACCCCCCAGGGGGATGGCCACACCGCAATCCCTTCTCCTCCATTCTCCTCTCGGGATCTTGGGCATGCACGCACATGCGCCCAGTGTGAGTTTAAGCCATCGGGTCCGGGACTCGAACTGCGGTCGACTACGTGGGAGTCCAGTGACGTAGCCATTATGCTTACTACTGGTCCCAGTTCCTTTCTTCATAATATTTCTTCTGATAGTATTGAGGTTACCATTATGTTATGAGTAGTGCAAAGTGTGGCACATATAGTTTCATCTAGAGAAACAAACAAAATGTGCATAATGAGATGCATAGTCAATGCATGACAGAAAGCACGTCTAAATATAAGGAATATCTGGAGGACTAGGACTCTAGGTGGAAGAAAAGTGTTCAGATTCTCATCATGTTATGAGTAGTGCAAAGTGTGTTCAAATAAAAGGCACTTTCCCCACTGGGCCATCATATTATTTAGCTTTTGCTTTATTATTTATGTTATTATAGATTAATTATACATAATACATATTTATACACTTTAATCCTAAAGATAAGAAAAATAACTGTTGCTTGAAAAATTTACTCCAGGTAGCCATTTGGTTTGTATCAGGAGAAAATGCGCCTCCGAGAGTTTAGTATGTGCCTAATTGTGATCATCAGCTTGAATCCATGACACATTTTAGTGTTTCCTAGGTCCTGGCCATGCCTCTTTTCCAGTACTATGGTGGACGATGAAGCATTTCTAGGATTACCTTTATATGTGGCTTCCCTCCCCCCCTTTTTTTCTGGATTAGCTGTATTACTGCATTATTTCCTCATCTCACATCTCCCAGGGCCTTCCATTTTAATTATTCTTAAATCTTTTCTGAATATCCTCAGAGAGGGGCCAGCTGTTAGCATAATGGCTATGTCACTGGACTCCTATGTAGTCGACCGTGGTTCAAGTCCCGACCCAGTGGCTTAAACTCATGCTGGGTGCGTGTGCGTGCGTACCCAAAAGATCCCAAGAGGAGAATGGAGAAGGGATTGTGGCATGGCCATCCACCCTGGGGAGTGATTTCTCGTTTTCTGTCTTTCTGTCTCTCTCTTGTCTTTCTGGCAAGGGTAGGCATGCTACAGCAAAAACTTCTCCAAGGGGAAGGAATATCCTCAGAGAGCACCATGAGGGGAAGTTCTGGAGATGGAAAATCCAAGAGGGAAAGATTGGATATTGGAATGTCTTTGGTTTTCCCAGTGCTGCCTGCAAACTTCTGCCAGGCTGAAGAGGCTACAGTGGTTTCTGAGTGTGGGGACAAGTGCCACAACTCTTTCCTAATGGACCTTTTAGAAGTAAGGCCTTTTCAGCCGTTAGCTGTTTGTTTTCTTTCCTTAGTGTTCATTCTTGGCTACAAGGAATTCCATATACCTCTTCAAATTTGCAATTTTGGTGCCCTGCTTCTCTATAATTGTTTTATTATCTCTTGGAGTTTTGCTTCCAGTGCATGATTCTGATGGCTCATTCTTTTGAAGTAAAAATAATAGTGTGTCAAGGTCTATGACAAAGACACCCTGGACTCCAGGTGGGTGTCTCTCTGTGAAAGGGCTGTACTTCTAAGCCATCATGGTGCTCTGGCCCTCGGCATCCTCAGCAGGGGGCTTGTCAGATGACTGAACATGGGCAGCGGCACCCGGGTCCACACTCTACTGGGCTTTCCACCTCTCCTCTTGCTTCGCCCCTTTCCACTGCTCTTGGATGAAAGAAACTGTTTCATGTGGCTTTCCCTTTGCAATTCCAGTGGTAAATGAGTGCCAGCTTCATGGCTTAGGAAAGGTATATTGCAGCCTTTTTGTGACAAGAAATAGCCTTTTTACATTTTCCTGCAGCTAATCATCAATCTGCTCTTCTGCTCTGTTGATGAGCCAGGTTGGGGGGGTCCTTGCATTACTAACATAGACCCCTAGGTAAGTAGCAGCCTGAGGAAGCGGAAGAGCAGTGCCAGGGCACATGGAGGGGCGTAGGAGATGAACACAACACAGCGGCAGAGACAGCGTGCCTTCTCTGCACTCAGGGAGCCAGTGGTAGGCCCTTTGCTTTCTTTAAAGAAATAGAAAAGTTGATCTCATATTCATTCGTAATTTCAAGAGGCCCCAAATGGCCAAATCAATAAAGAGAAAGAACAAAGTTAAAGAACTCACATTTCACAGTGTTAATGTTTACTACAAAGCTATAGTAATAAAAACAGTGTAGTATTTGTATAAAAACATATACAGATGAAAGAATAAGTCTGAGCATCTAGTTCAGAAATAAGCCTACCCACTTGTAGACAAATGATTTTCAACAAGAGAGCCAAGATCAATCAATGAAGAAGAATATTCTTTTCAACAACTAGTCCCGGGAAAACTGGAAATGTACATGCAAATGAATAAAGTTTGACCTCTATCTCACATCGTATACAAAAATTAGTTCAAAATGGATTAATGACCTCAAATATGAACTGAAAGTATGAAACTTTTAGAAGAAAACTTAAGGGTAAACATTCAGAACCTTGAATTTGGCTGTAGAATCTTAGGTTTGACAACAAAGGTATATGCATCAAGAGACAAAAAGATAAACTGTACCTTATCAAAATGAAAAGCTTTTGTATTGGGTTGTCAGAAAAGTAACGACATATTTTTGCATAGAAAAAAACATAAAAATATGTCATGACTTTTCCAACGACCCAATACATCAATGAGTATTATCAAGAAAGTAAAAAGACAATCTACAGAATAAAAGAAAATATTTGCAAACTATATATCTGGTAGGGTCTAAGATGCAGAATACACAAAGAACTCATAAGTAGGTTGGTCTGTGGCCTGGAAAGGCAGGTGGATCCTGAATGGAAGACCATGTGATTCAAGTCCTAAACCCAGTGGCTTGAAAAACGCATGTATACATGCTTGCCCAAATCCTGAAAGGAGAGAGAAATAGAGAAGGGACTGCAGCAATGACCAAGACCGGGAGTGGGGGATGCTCTCTCTCTCGGATGAGCATATGCACCCTCTGGCCCCCAAAAAGAAAATGAACAACTTGATTTTAAAAAATGGGTAAAAGACTTGGATAGACATTTTTCTAAAGAAAATACACAAATGCCAATAAGTACATGAAAGATACTTAATATGAAAAGTCATTAGGGAAATGCAAATTAAAACAATAATGAAATAGCACTTCATACCCACTTGAAAGGATTTTAAAAAATCAAAGAACAAATAAAAAAGCAATGAACAAAATACAAAAACCTGTGCAAGTCAGGTGGCATGGTGGTTAAGATGGATGGATCCCACATAGCTGACTGTGCAGTTTGAGTTTCAGACGTGGTGGCTTGAAAAACAAACCAAGTATGCCAAAAATTCTGAGAGGAGAATGGAGGAGAAGGGACTATAGTGCGGTCATCCTTACAAGGGGGTGCTTCCTCACTTCCCCCTCTCTCAATGTCTCCCTCCAGTGAGTGCATGTGCCCTATAGCAAACAAAAACAAAAACATGGGAAATGACAAGTATTGGTGAGGATATGCAGCAAATGAAACTCTAATAAATGGCTGGTGGAAATGGAAAATAGTGCAGCCTCTGTGGAAGGCAGTCTGTTAGTTCCTGAAAAAGTTACACAGGTACTCAAACAAATCCATGTATGTGCATGTTCATAGCAGCACTATTTACAATAGCTGAAGGGTAGAAACAATCCAAATGTGTGCACGGATGAATGAATAAACAAACTGTGGTATATACATAAAATATGACTGAGCCATAAAAGGAATGCAGTATTGATATATGCTACAATGTAAATGAATCCTGAAAGCACAATAAACAAAAGCAGCCAGACACTAAATGCCACATATTATATGATTCTATGATATGAAATATCCAGAATAGGTAAATCCACAGAAACAGAAAGCAGACTGAGGGTTACCAGTAGTCACAGAGAGAGGGACAGAGAAGTGGGATTGCTTTTTAGGGTAAAGAAAATGTTTGAAAACTAGGTAGAGGTGATAGTTGAACAACATTATGAATGCACTAAATGTCACTGCATTGTTCATTAATTTTTTTTTAAGGTGTTTACATCAGGGTGTGTGCGCTCACCAGAGAGAGAGGCAAGGAGAGAGAGAGAGGGAAAGTGAGAAATCATTCCCTATGGGGATGGCCACACTGTAATCCTTTCTCCTCTATTCTCCTTCTGGGATTTTGGGCACGTGTGGAAATTTCATGTGCCCAGCATGATTTCCAAGCTACCAGGACTGGGACTGCAACTGTGGTTGGCTATGTGGTAGTCCAGCACCTTAACCACTATATATCCTGTCAGCCCCAAACTGTTTACTTTAAAATGGTTCATTTTACATTATGTGAATTTTGCCTAATTTAAAAAATAATTACTGAGAGAAAAAGTAATAAATGATTACTTATTACTTCTAAATGTATCACCGAAAGATGATATTATAGGTTCAGAAAGTGGCACAGTAGTTAAAGTACTAGATCCCACATGGCCAACTGAGCAGTTCAAGTCCCAGACCTGGGGGCCTGAAAAACATACTGGCTGTGTGTGTGCATGCCCAAAATTCTGAGGATGGAGGCAAGGAGACTGTGGCATGACCAATCCCCAGGGTGTGTTTTCTCACTTTCTCTGTGTCTCTCTGGCAAGTGAACACAGCCTATGACCAAAAAAAAAAAAGGCCATTACTGGTTCCTTATTACTAGTTCCATTACTAGTCCAGCACTTCTACCATGCCTTGAACTGTTTTTCTAGGGACAGTGATAGATTTAGTCAAAACCATAAACATTTTCTAATTCCATCTAGTTAGCATTTATGATAATGGACAAAAGAAAGGTAAATAGCCTGGTAGGATTCAAGTGGTTTTTTGCTCCAGGTAAGACGAAAACTACCATGAAAAAGAAAATGTAACACATATTTATAAAACCTAAGCCCATATTTATAAAATCTAAGTTCTACTTGATAATTTATCTATAAAATCTCCAAGGTTTTCAGTAACTATGATCCTGAATAAAATAGTATCCTTGAACTCCACAATTTGTTACAAAGTTAATAAAAAACAAAACAGCAATATCACAATAAGGACCATTTATCATAAATCAATAAATGCTAAAGATACATCCTTCACAATAAAAGTATAAGACTATATTTAAGCTAATGAACTGATTTAATTTCAGAATATTTTTAAAAACATACAGCCATCTTAACTGTTAATTGTCAAGTTATTCATTAGAGACCAGAAACTTCAAGTTGCAAATAAATCTAAAATCTAAGGGCATAGGTTAGCACTACACCAGTGTGTCCAGGTTGCCTGGGAATTGAATTGACAAGCTAGTCCTGCTGCTGTTTTTTTTTTTTTAAAGAATTATTTTATTTAACTTTATTGATTTATTTAAATTTGACAAGATAGGGACAGAGTGAGAGAGTGAGAGAGAGAAACCAAACTGCCAGGTCCAGGACTTGAACCATGGTTGTCCATGTGCGAGTCCAGCACCTTTACCATGCCACTTTCCAGCCCCCAGCTCTGTTTTTTGAATTCTATGTAAATGGATTCATAATATACATTCTTATGTCTAGCTTCTTTTGCAACAGGACACATGCGGTCATTGGAGACATAGAGAAAAGGTGAGAGGCAGAGAGATAGGAAAAATGAGAAATCCCCTCCCTGGGGATGGCCACATCGTAAACCCTTCTACTCCACTCACCTCTTGGGATTTGGGACATGCATGCATATGCACCTGGTAAGTTCTGCAAGTTGCTGGGTTCAAGACTCAAACCTCATTGCCAGCTATGTGGGTGTAGACCTCTTATCTACCATGCCACTGGCTATTTTATTTAACTTTATTGATTTATTTAAATTTGACAAGATAGGGACAGAGTGAGAGAGTGAGAGAGAGAAACCAAACTGCCAGGTCCAGGACTTGAACCATGGTTGTCCATGTGCGAGTCCAGCACCTTTACCATGCCACTTTCCAGCCCCCAGCTCTGTTTTTTGAATTCTATGTAAATGGATTCATAATATACATTCTTATGTCTAGCTTCTTTTGCAACAGGACACATGCGGTCATTGGAGACATAGAGAAAAGGTGAGAGGCAGAGAGATAGGAAAAATGAGAAATCCCCTCCCTGGGGATGGCCACATCGTAAACCCTTCTACTCCACTCACCTCTTGGGATTTGGGACATGCATGCATATGCACCTGGTAAGTTCTGCAAGTTGCTGGGTTCAAGACTCAAACCTCATTGCCAGCTATGTGGGTGTAGACCTCTTATCTACCATGCCACTGGCTGGCCCTATTTATTGATTCCATTGTTGATGCACACTTGGGGACAACTACAAACAGTATTAGACAAACTCATCTATGTTCTCATGTATGCCTTTTGGTGAACATATTGGCATTTCTGTTAAAGTTGAGTCATGTCTTACTATATGTTCAGTTTTGGTAAATAGTGCTAAATAGTTCACCAAAGTGTTGTACCCATTTTCACTCCCCCCGCAACACATCAATTTTAATCTCTCTGTGTAATTCTGTTGTATAAAGGTAACATGATTCATTTAAATAGTTCACAATTGCTGGGTTTTTGAATGGTTTATAGTTTTGCTATTACAAACAAAATGGCAATGAATATCCTTCTTGCATACATGTTTTTGCACCTATGTACAAGTATGTTTCCAGGATAAATTTCTAGAAATTTAATTGCTTAATCTAAGTGGTTATTTTCTATATATATTGCCAAATTATTCTCCAAAGAGTTTGTAGCAGTTGAAATTCTTATCGCTATTGTGCAAGTGCCTATTTTATATCCTTATGTCCACTGTAAATGGTCAAACCAATAAGTAAAATACAATATACTGCTATTATACCAAATTAAGTAAGGATTATTAGGAAGCTGTAAAAGAAACATGATTTTTAAAAGTCCAAATAGGCAACTTTTCATTTTCATGAAACTAAATATGTGAAATATGATATTTTTAGACAAATTATTAATCACCAGGTCATGCTCCCTTGAGAAACCACAGCAATTATGCACATTATTTTTTGATGTGAAAGTCTGAAAAAAAAAAAAAAAGAATCGTGCTTGTACATGCATTACTACTGTTATGTTTCTCTCTCTCAACACTGTTATCATCTGAGCACCCGCTGGGAGATAAATGAGGATAGACAGCTGGCTTTAACTACATTTACCCTCCCCCAACAGTACACACAAAGATCAAACAAAGAAGCGTTCTGAGGTTGAGAGAACATAATGTACAAAATGAAATGTATAAACCACACACATTAAACAACAAATTAAGACTGTCTCACAAAAATGCAATCTGTATTTACTAAAGAAAACAAAACCTCATCTAGGGGCCAGCCAGTGGTGAAGGTGGCAACTGGATCCCACATGGCCAACTATGCGGTTCACATCCTGAACTCATCAACTTGAAAAACACACTGGGCACGTGTGCATGCACGCCCAAAATCCCTACAGGAGAATGGAGAAGGGAATTTGTACAGCCATCTCCCCTGGGGGGTGATTTCTCATTCTCCCCTCTCTTTTTCTGTCTCTGACAAGCGGACATATCCTGTAGCAAATTTAAAAACAAAAACAAAAAAACAAAATCTGAACTTGTCCTGAATTTAAAAAAAAAAAAACAACTTATTTTCTATTAATTCACATAAAAAGAGTGAAGAGGTTTGTATTTTCTTATGACTTACTTAATGATAATAATATCACCACACTATCTCGAAAATAAAAGAAAAAAATGACATCCACAAATGGCTAAAGTGTTCTACAGAAAGAACCTTTACCACATATACCCCTTATATAATGTAGCGCTTCACGAATATAAACACGCTTAGCTTACACTTCTTATATGATACTTAGGAGTGGTCTCAAGCTATCTTTGCACCCTCCGCATTTGATACTAACCTTCTCCCTGGGTGAATTTATTACTTTCCTTGATTACCCACTCCTTCCTGTTAAACCCTACCCTCAACCTGGGCCAACTAAATCTCTTTGCTCACCTGCCTCTTCATGGAATGCCTTTCATCCCACTGTCTAGTTTAAATGCCACGTCTTCCACAAAATCTTCCTTGATGCGTTCATGTAAAAGTTAAGCATTTGCTCCTTTGAACTGCTTTAAACATCAAAGGCCTACTACCTTACAATGTATTCTTATTTTTAATATATGCCTTAATATACCTGTATTAATAAACTTCATAAAGAAAGAGAAATTATCTTATTTATCTTAAGTTACTAGAGGGTGCATGGAATTCCCGGATAGAGACAGGCACAAGGAGATAGAGAGGGAGGAAGCACTGTCTAGTAGGTCATGGAGATCCCCAGCAACTCCATTTCTTCATCCTGTCGAGATTTTTGGCACACATGCACACATTCCTGACATGGTCTTCAAGCCTCCAGGACCAGTATTCAGACCATAACTGGCCATGTGGGCTCCAGCTCCCTTAATCGCTAGGCTATGGGCTGGCCCATAATTATTTTAAGAGTGGATGGTATCAAATGTAATTGTGCACATTCCACTTAAGATTTACTTGTTGAATAAATGAATGACTTTCTAAAACAATCCTGTAAATTTATGGTATAAAGCTTATTTAACAGATGAAACTGTTTCAGAGATGCCCTTTAAAGCCCAACAACCAAAAAAGAGTGGAGCCAGGGCAGAAACCCAGGCAGGATTTCTGCTCTCTCAACAAGCTTGATAATCTAGATCTAAGTTTTCTGTTGTAGTAGTTCCATATATTCTATATAGACTGTATTCATCCTAAAAAAACAGAACTTGGGGCTGGCAGGTGGCGTGGTGGTTAAGGTCACTGGAGTCCCACATGGCTGACCGTGGTTCAAGTACTGGACCTGGCAGCTTGCTTTCTCACCCTCCCTCTCTCTCTTCCACTCTCTGGTCAAATTAGAATGGATAAATCAATGTAAATAAAATAATAATTTAAAAAACAAAACAAAACAGAACTTGATTAAAATATAATTAAAAATTCTACTAATATTAAGTCACGAGCTTAGGCTAGACAGTAATTATTAGAGTTGATTTTTAGTAACTGTTGGGAAGGAGAACTCTAACAATACAAGTGAAAATTCAGTTAATAGGTAAAATGTATGACCCCCTCTAAAAGGCATTATAATGTGGGTTATAATTTCTTTTTTAAAAAAGATTTGCTTATTTTCTTTTACTTGATATTATTATTTATTTTTTAAATTTGATCAGAGATAGAGAGAGAGAGAGGGAGGGAAGGTCAGAAAGCAAGCCACCAGGTCTGGGATTTGAAACTGTGGTCAGCTATGTGGGAGTCCAGTACTTTAACCACCTTACCACCTGCCAGCCCCAGGTTATAATTTCATAATGAGGAATAATACAGTAAAATATTTCTCCTATATCTGCTACATGTTTAGTCCTGTGTTAGGAATTGAAATACCAAAATGAAAAATACAGTATCTCTACAATCGAGAATAGTAAGTATGATAGTGATATAAACCTTTCTTGTTCAGGCATTATGATGATTTATTATGATTACTAAAAGTCTAAAATGGATATAATAACATGTATCTTACAATCGTATTTCTTTAAAGACTTCACTAAGCAGAATTTGATCTTTTATTAATTATCCAGTTATAAGCCTAACTACACAAATTCTTGAGGAATACCAAGAGTACGTGCCCTTAAATGCAAAGTCTTCCACTGGGCCATCCCTCTGGCACAGTGCTTAAGTACTGTATATGAACAGCCAGATCCCACATGGCCAAATGCAATTCAAACCCCAGTCTGGCAACTTGAAAAACATTCCAAAGGCATGTGTGTGCATCCCAAAAACCTTCACAGGATGGAGAAAGAGAGGAAAAAAGGATTGTGGTGTGACCACATCCCACTGAAGGGCTGCTCATTGGCTCACTCTCATGCTCTGTCTAGTGACTGCACACACCCTCTGGCAATTCAAACTCACACACATACACACAGTCCTTGATTACAAAAACCTTTGAAATTGAGTGTGTGTGTGTGTGTGTTTTGGTTCTCTCTCTGTGTGTATGTTCTCTATATCATCTAATTTCAGTTCTCTCCTTCTTTTCCACCCATTCAAACTTTCCTGATATTTTTTGAGTACATACTATATTTCAGGCTGTATTCAAGGTGCCGAGACACAGTGGTGAACAGGGAAGACAAAAGACCAGGTATCAAGAATACTTTTTCCAGTGAGAAAGCAAAGAACAAGAAACATATAATATAATGATATGTAATTACAAGCATGCTTAAAAAACCAAATGTAGACGAGACCAGCAGTTAGTGTAATGGCTATGTCACTGGACTCCCATGTAGTTGACCACGGTTTGTGTCCCAGACCCGGTGGCTTAAAACTCACTCCGGGTGCATGTGCATGCGTGCCCAAGATCCTGAGAGGAGAATGGAGGAGAAGGGATTGTGGCGTGGCCATCCTCTCTGGGAGGTGATTTCTCGTTTTCTGTCTCTGTCTGGGGAGCGCATGCGCCCTCTAGCAAAAACCTCTCCAAAAAAACAAAACAAACGTAGACTAAAGGGAAAGAATACACTATACTAAGGTGATCAGGGAAGGATTTATTATTTTAAAGAACTGTTTTATTTAACTTTATTTATTTATGAATTTATTTAATTTTAATTTGACCAGAGAGGGACAGAGAGAAAGAGAAAGTGAGAAAGTAAGCCATCAGGTTTGGGACTTGAACCGCAGTCCAGCACCCCAACCCCCACGCCAACTGCTGGCTCCCAGGGAAGGATTTATTGAGGAAGCAGTATTTTGCTAGAGACCTATATGAAGTGAAGGAATAAGTCAAGCAGACATTTTGGGGAGAAGCCTAGTAGGAAACTGCAACGGCTCTTAGATAAGAATAAGCTTGGTGTGTTCAAAGGATAGTAACCATGCAAGTTAGGGTTAGAAACAGAATGAAACTGAATGGGGGTGGGGGGAAGCAATGACAGGATGCAATGCCAGAAGGCCCAAAGAAGCAAGATCTTGCAGGGTCATATAGGCCATAATAAGGATTTTGAATTATTATATTTTAATCTTATTTATTATTTTTTGAGAGAGAGTCTTGCTCTCTTTGGCTCATCCTCCAAAGTATTGTAGCTGGGATTACAGGTACACATTACCCAATCCAGCTCCCCTGAAGTTTCTCTTTCTTTTATGAGGGAGAGACAGAGAAGCACCTTCAACGGGGCCTCATGCTGCAATCAAACCCCCCAGCCTTCCCAGTCAGCCAAGATCCTAGGCTCATGCACTTGGCATGTACAGATCAATTGAAGAACTGAACCTGTGATCTTCCACATGGATTTAGCATCACTTGAGCAGGACATTATCACTGCGCCAATGAGCTGGCTCAAGAATTTGAATTTAATTTTAAGAAAAGTCACAAATAAGTTTTAAAGAAGAGTAGCAGAATCTGGCTTACATAACAAATAAACATTGTGGCTTTAACAAGACCAGAATAGATACAAGGAGACAAGTTCAGAAGGCTGTTACACTAAATAAAAAGCTCAGACAAGGATGGCACTGGTGGAGGAGGTGAGAAATAAGAGTTAGAACATATTCTTAAGACAGAGCAACAGGATGGGCTGGTGAAGTATGAGGATAAAGAGAGGCTAAAAGTTTTTGGATTGAGAAAATGGATGAAAAGTGATGCCAAATGAAAGCAAATGTCTTGTTGGAGGAAAAAATCAAGGGTTCTTTTGCCTAAGTTTAAAAAGCTCATTAGACATTCAAGTACCCAATCAGGTATTATTCAGAGGAGAGAGAGGACATGTACTTGGGAGTATTGGGAGTCTTTATTGGGAGTCTTTATAGCCATAGGCTCAAATAAGATTGCCTAGCCAGGAAAGGAATGAAGATACAGGAGAGGAAAGGACTACTGGTACTCGTCAATATTCCAAAGCCATGCAGTAAAGTATAGCTAGCAAGAAGACTAAGAAAGGACTGCCAGAGAAACTGAACAGGAAAACCTACAGAATATGGGTTTCCTAAACAAAAAATAAAGGGAGAAAGTGTTTCAAGTAGTTGTGATGAACCGGCCAATGGCATGGTGGTCAAAGCACCTGTATCCCACATGGTGAGCTGTGTGGTTCATGTCCTGGAACCAGTGGCTTGAAAACGAGCTGAGTACATGTGTATGCATGCCCAAAATCTCAAAGAAGGGAGTAATAGAGGAGAAGGGATGGTGGCACGGAGGGAAAGGGTTTCTCACTTTCACTCTCTCTTTCTCTCCTGAAAGTACACACGGTTTCTGGCAAATTTTTAAAAAGAAAGAAAAGGACATAGCGATCAGGCTGGTCACAATGGTTAAGACAGTCAAGTCCTTCATGGCCAACCAGTTAAAATCCTAGCCCTAGTGGCTTGAAAAAGATGCTGGGTACACGTCTGTGTCCCAAATCCCAACAGAAGGGAGAACTGGAGGAGAACGGATTGTATAGTGACCAGTCCAACTAGGGAATGCTTTACCCTTCTCTCAATCTCTCTGGCTAGCACATTTATGCCTTCTGGCAATTAAAAAAAAAAGTAATCAACAATGTCAAAAGCTATGGAAAGAAACATCAAATCCTTTGGGGAAGTTAACACAATGCCTCCTGCCTCCGTTACTATTGTATCATTTTCTTTTCTTTTTAATATGCTAGAAGGTACATGTACTTGCTATAGCCAAACAGAAAAAGAGGGAAAGTGAGAAATGAGAGGTGGCCAAACTGCAATCTTTTCTGCTCCATTTCTCTTCCCAGGATTTTGGACACACATGCACATGCAACCTGGCCATGATTTTTTAAGCTGCTGGGTCTGGGACTCAGCACAGTTGGCCATGTGAGATCCAGCCACTCTAACCATCCCACCACAAGCTGGCTGTATTGTACCATTTTCTGATGTTAGGGCTACAACTGCTCCCAGTGGTCCTTCCTAGCTCTTTCTAATTTTAATTTCTGTAGCGTAAGAAATTATACTACTATGCTTTCTAAAACTAGAAGCAAAGTAATTGTAAACAGGTTTTGGAAAGGATGTGAGAGTCTCCAATAAGCAAAGTGAATGAGTTTTAGTGAATTAATTTTGTATTATTTATCTTCATCTATGATAAAGGGAGCCGAGGTTCTTTTTTTCTTTTCTTTTTTTGGAGAGGTTTTTTTGCTATAGGGCACATGCGCTCGCCAGACAGAGACCGAAAGCGAGAAATCACTCCCCAGGGGGGATGGCCACACCACAATCCCTTCTCCTCCATTCTCCTCTCAGGATCTTGGGCACGCATGCACGCACACACGCCTGGCGTGAGTTTAAGCCACTGGGTCCGGTACTCGAACCACAATCGACTACGTGGGAATCCAGCGACATAGCCATTACGCTAACTGCTGGTCCCAGGGAGCCGAGGTTCTTTTTTTCTTTTCGTTTTTTGGAGAGGTTTTTTTGCTATAGGGCACATGCGCTCGCCAGACAGAGACCGAAAGCGAGAAATCACTCCCCAGGGGGGATGGCCACACCACAATCCCTTCTCCTCCATTCTCCTCTCAGGATCTTGGGCACGCATGCACGCACACACGCCTGGCGTGAGTTTAAGCCACTGGGTCCGGTACTCGAACCACAATCGACTACGTGGGAATCCAGCGACATAGCCATTACGCTAACTGCTGGTCCCAGGGAGCCGAGGTTCTTGATAACAACTTTGAATAAGTCTGAAATAGTACATAAAAACCAGAAAATGATGAAGAATAAATCATATACTACATAGAGAAAAATAAAACCACCACCAACAAAAAAAAACCCACGTCATTTCTAAGAACAGAAATTAGCCCTGGTGTTTAGCTTTGGTACATACATGTTTGACTCCTTACAGAAGAACAGAATATGACATGAGCTTATTAATAAAAAAAAAATTAATTAAAAAAATTAAATGACTTACCGGCAAGCACAAGGGTAATATTCAATACAATGAATATTCCACAAAACAGGCCAACTCTGAAAGTAGTCCATGCTGGTGCAGGCTGTAGACACAGAAACAGCATTTTGAGTATAGTACAAACAATAAATGAATTTAGTATATGCTGCATAAATTAGTAACATGAATGTCAAATTTCTCCCATTTGGCCCAGCTGCTGTGGTACAATGGTAATGCAAGTGCCCTTCAAAGTTAGAAGCCATATGGCAACCATGGGTTCAGATCCCTGGGCTGGCCTGAAAAACATGCAAGACATCCACAGGGGCACTGAGGTTTCTGAGGAGCAGGAGGGCAGGGGAAAGGGGATTGCAGTGTGAAAAGATGCTGTCAAGGGTGCTTCTCTCTCTCCCTCTCTCATGCACATGTACACGATATTGGGGGGGAAGGAAGGTTCTACCAGAAAAATAAATTATCTGAACTTTTAAAAATCTGAAACAGAGAATCATTCTGATCAACCCTGAAGGACTAGAAGAGAATTATTTGCTGTATAATTAAATTCTTTTATAGAAATCTGAGTCACAAAATAAACAAGATTTGAGGGTCAGCAGGTGGCACAGTGGTTAAGGAACTGGACTTCCACATGGCTGACTGCAGTTTGAGTCACGAACATGGCAACTTGAAACTCGCACTGGGTGCGCATGTGTACATGCCCAAAATCTCAGGAAGAGAATGGAGAAGAAGCAGGGATTGTGGTGTGGACATCCCCTTTGGTGGGTGATTTCTAGCTTTCTATCTGGCAAGCCCATGTACCTTATCGCAAAAATCTCTCTAAAATAATAATAATAATAAATAAAATAAATACATAAACAAAAAACAAGATTTCAGGCATCAAATTAAACATACACTGAAGATTACTTTTTTTTCTTCTTTTTTTTTGGGGGGGGGGGGAGAGACAGAGAGAGACAGACAGAAAGAGAGAAATCACCCCCCAGGGGGGATGGCCACGCCGCAATCCCTTCTCCTCCATTCTCCTCTCGGGATCTTGGGCATGCACGCACATGTGCCCGGCGTGAGTTTAAGCCACCGGGTCCAGGACTCGAACCGTGGTTGACTATGTGGGAGTCCAGTGACATAGCCATTACTCCAACTGCTGGCCTCAACACTGAAGATTACTTGTAAGTTTCATTTTTTCATTAGACAGAGAGTTAGAGACAGGCAACAGGGTCTACATGCCATGATCCTTTACTAAGCTGCAGTCAGCCTGGATCATAGGCACATCCGCCCATGCACAGCACGCACAGTAAAACTGGGTTCTGGGACCTTCCCACATGGCCTCATCATCCTAGAGTGCCATTTTACCACTTCACCACAGCAACTGGCCACTGCAGTTTTGTTTTTTATAGGAGAGATTTATGTTACATTCATTTACATTTTTATAATGTATATACATATCCAATTTTTAAAGTCACTATTATTCATGTAAAGTTTATATACTTGGTACTATGAATAATTAGAAACAATGGTAAAAATAAGAACACACATTTTCTGATAGTATTTACACTATTACACAAAAATAGTCTGAAGTGAATTTTCCAAAATATACTAGAGAGTCTCAAAAGACTGGTATACCTGAATCTCCAGAGCGTGTAGGTTCAAAACATATTTAATTTTATATTTACAATATAAAATTGTATATAAATAATATACAATAATAAACAACAATATAAAATTGACTTTTAAAACTACTAGTTTCCTAGAATAAATAATAAGGCCTGAGATTTTAAAAGAATGAGAAACACCTTTAAGAGAGATATTATTATATATTTAAAATTTTGCTATCAGACAAGCAGTTGGCATAATGGCTATGTCACTGGACTCCCATGTGGTTGACGGCGGTTCGAGTCCTGGACCCAGTGGCTTATACTTACACAGGGCGTGTGCGCGTGTGTGCCCAAGATCCCGAGGGGAGAATAGAGAAGGGATTGCAGCGTGGCCATCTGCCCTGGGGGATGATTTCTTGCTTTCTGTCTCTCTGTCTTTCTCTGTCTTTCTGGTGAGTGCACACACCCTATTAGCAAAAACCTCTCTGAAAAGAAATTTGCTATCAAGGTTGTAAAACATTTGATTGTTAGAGGTAATATCATATAGTTAGAGGCAATATTATGTATGCCTCAGGTATTTTAAGTATTTTCTAAAAACCTCAAGCCATAAAAAAACATTGAGAATGATTTCCTTTTTACTTACCAGCAAGAAATGCATCTATATTGTTAGTTTTGGACTGAAAGTATTCATAAGGAAATGGTAATCTGTCTTTTGTTTTATCTTTTATCTTTTTACCTTTTGTTTAATCTGTCTTTTGTCTAATCTTTAATTTTTGGAAACTGCTATTTTTAGTTTTAAAAACTGTATAATTTACATATAAAAACGTATAAAATGCATTTGTCTGTTTGACGTGAACAGTAAAATAAACCTATACTCATCATCTATTTTTTTTCTTTTTGGAGAGGTTTTTTTTGCTATAGGGCGCATGTGCTTGCCGGACAGACAGAGCGAGATAGAGAGACAGAAAGCAATAAATCACCCCCCAGGGGGGATGGCCACGCCACAATCCCTTCTCCTCCATTCTCCTCTTGGGATCTTGGGCACACATGCACACACACCCGGCATCAGTTTAAGCCACTGGGTCCGGGACTTGAACCATGGTCGACTACATGGGAGTTCAGCGTCATAGCCATTACACCAACTACTTGTCCCTAAAATAAACAATTTATATGCAATCCTTCTCTGTGGATACTTTTATTTGAAAAATTATTTACTTCATTTTATTTATTATTATTTTTAAACATTTTCTATAGGGCACATGCACTCACCATAGAGAGACAGACACAGAGTGAGAGAGAGAGATATAAAGTGAGAAAGCAAGCCACCAGGATTCAAACTGTTGTTGGCCACGTGGGAGTCCAGTGCCCCAACCACCCTGCCACCTACTGGCCCCTGTACAAATCTTTATATGGACATACATTGATCGGTATTTGACTTGGAAAATACCTAAGAGTATAACTATGGTAAGTTTATGTTTAACTTTTTTTTGAAGAGATTTTCACTGTAGGGCGCGTGCGCTCGCCAGACAGACAGAGAGAGACATAGAGACAGAAAGCGAGAAATCAGCCCCCAGGGGGGATGGTCACGCCACAATCCTTTCTCCTCCATTCTCCTCTCGGGATCTTGGGCACGCACGCACACGCGCCCGGCGTGAGTTTTAAGCCACCGGGTCCAGGACACGAACCGCGGTCGACTACGTGGGAGTCCAGCAACATAGCCATTACGCTAACTGCTGGTTCCCTATGTTTAACTTTTTAAGAAACTGCCAAACTTTACCAATATGCTTATATCATTTTATATTCCATCAGCAGCATATGAAATAAGAGTTCTTATTACTCTAACATTTACTATGATCAAACTTTTAAATTTTAGTCATGAAACAGGTGTGTATTATCTTATTGTAATTTTAATTCCCCTACTGCCTAATGATATTGAGCATCTTGTCACATGCTAATTTGCTACCAGCACGTCATTTTTTTTAAGAGTTTATTCATTTCTAGGAATACATATGTGCACAGGGTGGGAGGGAATATGGGGAAGAAAAACATGAACCTCCAACAGGATCCAGACACCATGATTCACCCCTAGATCATAGGCACATGTGTGCCTGGTATAACCAGAGAGGTCACAGACATGAATCTGGAACCCTGCCATGTGGGATTTGAGAAGGACAATGGTGTGACCATTTCCCATAGGTAGTGCTTTCTCTTTTCCTCCCCTTTCTGTCTTTCTCTGGCTAGAGCATGTGCCCTCTAGTAAAATAATAATAATAATAATAATAATAATAATAGATTAGTTTTGCCCATTATAACCCATAAACATGGTATATCTCTCATAAGTCTTTAATCTCTCTCAGCAGTGCTTTGTAGTCTTGAATTTTAAAGGTCTTGCATATATTCTCAAATGTTTCATATTCTGATGGTATTATAAATATGATTTAAATTAAGTTTGCTATAGAGTGCATGTAGTCACTGGAAAGAGATAGAGACAGAGAGGCAAAAAATGAAAAAAACACTTCTTAACACTTTTTAGAGGGGATGGCCACACTGCAGTCCCTTCTCCTCCATTCTTCTCTTAGGATTTTGGACACACATGCACATGCACCTAGAATGTTTTTTCTGGGACACGAACCACACAGTTGGATCCCCACATGTGGGGTCCAGATGCCTTAATCACCATGCTATCAAATGGCCCCATTATAGTATTATTTTAAAATGTTTTGAGGGACCAGCAGTTAGCATAATGGCTATGTTGCTGGACTCCCACGTAGTCGACCGTGGTTCGAGAGCTGGACCCGGTGGCTTAAAACTCACACCAGGTGCATGTGTGTGCGTGCCCAAGATCCCGAGAAGAGAATGGATGAGAAGGGATTGTGGTGTGACCATCCCCCCGGGGGGCAATTTCTTGCTTTCTGTCTCTCGGTCTTTCTGGCGAGTGTAACGCGCCCCATAGCAAAAAACCTTCAAAAAAAATGTTTTGATATCCAATTATTCTTGGTGGTATATAAAATACAACTGATTTCTGTCTATTGATTTTGTATTCCACAACCTTGCTAATCCCACAATTTCTTAGGAGCTTTGGGTTTTCAACATACATTATTATGTCATCAGAAAAAAACTCCACCAGTTTTATTTCTTCCTTTCTAATTTGGATGTCTTTTTCTTTTTCTTAGCTTATCACACTAGCTAAAATCGCCAGTACGATGTTGAATAGAAATGTTAAGAGCGTATGTTCTTTTTTGCATCCCCAGGTTTAGGGAGAAAATATTTCAGCATTTTACCACTAAGTATAATATTAACTGTAGATTTTCATAAATGCCTTTTATGAGGTTATAGAAGTTCTTCCTGTTATTGATTTCAATTCCATTGTGGTCACAAAACATACTTTGTATGATGTGAATCCTTTTTAAATATATTGAGATTTGTGTTTTATGGCACAGTAGTTATTACTTAATAAATGCTTTTTAGGGCATAACTACTGTCTACATATTTAATGGATTTTTTTTTCTTTTGGTATAACTGTTGTATTTTAGACAAAGCTATGTAGAAGAGTAACATATCTAAACCCCCAATATCATTCATAAAAAACTCTTCTTGGAGTCAGTAGGTGGCATAGTTGTTGAGGTGCTGGACTCCCACGTGGCCAACTGTGGTGTCATGAACCTGGCAGCTTGAAACTCATGTCAGGGCCATGTGCATGCTTGCCCAGAATCCTGAGAGGAGAATAGAGGAGAAGGGATTGTGGCACAGCCATCCTCCATGGGGGGTGATTTCTCTCTTTCTGACTCTCTCTGCCTCTCCAGCAAGTGCACAAGCCCTAGAGCAAGAGTCTCTCAAAACAACTAAAAAAAAGAAAAGAAAACTTACCTTAATCATTTGATGAGACCAACAAGTTAATATATCAATAATAAATAGGAGGGGTTAAAGAATAAGAAAAATGGAATGACATTACAATTCAAAGTGAAGTGAAATCTGGCATTAGTTTTTTTTTAAAAACGAACATAGCGGCCAGTAGGTAGTGTGGTGTTAAAGTGCTGGAGTCCCATATGGTTGAACACGGTTTGAGTCCCAGACCTGGCAGCTTTAAAATCACACTGAGCATGTGCTCAAAATGCTGAGATGAGGATGGAGGAGAAGGATGCAGTATGGCCATTCCCCTGAGGAGGTTACGTCATCACGACTCACTTTTCCTCTCTGTCTCTGTCTCTGCAGCAAACGCACATGACCTAAGGCAAAAAAATCTTATTAAAATAAAATAACATTAGTAAGAACTATTCATAATCTTTGGCTACATATTCTTAAAGGTAATGAAACCAGCTAGGCAGATTGTGTTCATTATTAAATGGGTAAAACTAAACAAACCACTGGAAACAAATACAAACCTGAGCAGCTCCCAAAGGGGGAACACGTAAACGTTTCATAGCCTTTTGTCTATCACCGTCTTCAAGTTCATTGGTCACTACAGCCTAGAAAGACAAGTTATTAAATTTTATCAAAGGTTTTATTAAACCTGAGTGATGCATACATAATTCTGAATCATTTACATATATAGAATACTGATAATCTCTTGGTGAACATACACTGTTAAGTGGAAGAAAAATATCACAAGACTATATATTCAAACCTATCAACTATTTAGAAAAGAATAGAAATGGGGAATTATTTATATAAAAATAATACACGAATGCTATTGAAAATATGGTAAATAAGTAAACCTCGGTTTCAGAGATGAGCTGGTTGATTTTCTTGCACGTGTAAAATGGAGCCACTTCTACATGAGCCACTCGCCAATCTGCTCCGCGAGATGTTTCCAGGATCTTGTCATGCTTTTTAAGGATTTTTCGAAACCCTGTAAAATTCAGATTCTACAGAAAGAAATGAGAAACACAACTATAATTTCTGCCAGCATCTAAGAAGGCAAAAAATAGTAAGCACTAAGCATAGGCAAAGCTGACTGGACAAAGACCAAGGAACATGGCAATGCTTTCATAAATGCATTTACTACTAAAGGATGAGACTCTTCTTAATCATTTGTTTGTTTTAAGGTAGTACGTTATCAGTAACACAAAGAAACCCTGAGCTATTACAACCCCATCACAAAACTTCATAAAAGTTCTCAACTGAAAAGTTTCATGTCCATTTTTTTAATGTGCAACTGTTCTCAAAATAGCTGATTTTTATTATTTTGATGCTTGGGTCAAAGGAATATGTTTAGAAAATGCTTTGCATTTATCATTCATTGAACACATCTATTTATTTTTATGCTTTTTGAAGGACTGGTGCACAAGTGAACTGAATTTCCTCCCTACCAAGCAAGTGTGTAGGCATCAGCAAAGAAACTAGACCATCATCTAATCCTCTTAACTTTCATTTTCCTTTCAGTTATTTTCAGCTGGGAAACAGTGTGAAAAAGAGCCAGGAGATAGAAAGAAAGAGGTGGTCATATTTATAGGTTTCAACTGATAAAGGGTGGGGCCTCTACTTTTCCTCAGTTTCAATGATACCAAAATACAGTATTTTTCTACACTCTCAAATTCTGTTTTTCTTTGTCTAACACGCAAACAAGCAAAACCCAAAAACCATGGATTTGCAGTTAGTTCTATAAAATAGAGGTCTCTCAAATTTGCTGGTCACATACCCCCATCAATAAAAAATTTACTTGTTTGTTTATAATTGTTTTTCTCACACTTTTGAGTATGACATTAAACTTTTCTTGGAGTACATACATTATCTGGCAATAGCTTTTAATGAATTTTCCTTTCTCTCTCATTCTCAAAATAAATACATTCTTACAGAAGAGACAGCCCTAAAGAGTAGGAGATAGAGCAGAACTTTATAATTAACAATGATTTGTTTTCCCAAAGAGATTTCTATAATGACCCCAAACAAAAGTTGCTGAGAAAGTTAATAGAACAAAATTTAACAAAGGTATTTCCCTGTAACACACAAACACAGTTAATGAACTATGAAATGCTAGTGTTTTTATAGTATTACAGGTAAGAGAAAATATGTTTTGTTTCTTTTTAAAATTAAATCATAAAGCTATGGATAAATTCTAAAACAAAGGAATTTATCATTATAACAAAGGAATTTATCATTATATATGTCTTACATAATTACTTTTCCATTAAACTATTTCCGTTTCCTTTTTAAAAAATTTTTAAAAGTTTTTGCCATAGAGTACATGTGCTCACTGTAGAGAGACAGAAAGATAGGGAGAGAGAAAGAAAGAGAGAGAGAGAGAGAAAGAGAGAGAGAGAAAGTGAGGACTCATCTGCCTGGGAGGATGGCCACACCACGATCTCTTCTCCACTCAGGATTTTGGGCACACACGTACACATACCTAGCATGATTTTCAAGCTCCCGGGTCTGGAGTCTGGAACTCAAACCACGGTCAGCTTTGTGGGACTCGACCACCTTAACCACCATGATAAAATATGAAATCACTAAAGAACAAAGTGTCCGGCAGGTAGCAATGGTGGCTAAGGTGCTGGACTCCCACCAACAGTGGTTTGAGTCCTGGACCTGGTAGCTTGCTTTCTCATTCTCCTTCTCTCTCTCTGGTCAAACTGAAGAATAATGATAAATAAATAATTGAAAAAATAATTCTAAAAAAAATAAAAGTAAAATTATGAAAGGGGAAGACAAATAGCTACATGAATGAATAACTTAGATTATTGTAGATAGTTTTTATTTTAAAACTCTAATCCTTACCCAAATTAGTATCTCTTATTGTGTAACCTTTAGTTTTTATATGGTATATCATTCTGTGATGATCATAAGCACTCACTATAAGTAAAAATCAAAGAATAAAATAGAAAATAGTACATATGGTCTAAAGGTTAGAGAGATTCTTTCACCTACTGAAATAATCTTTCACATTTCAGTTCTTTTAAGAATTTAGGTAGGTAAAAAAAACTATGAAGAATTAAAAATGAATAAATGACCTTTATTTCCATAATTTAGCATACATGTAAATTCAACATTTTCAGATTGGGCTTTGCTATACTAAGTGATATAATAGCCTACATTTTCACTTTCAGTCTCTACCCACACTTGCTGTGACCTAATTTCTTTTCTTAGTCAAGATCTTTTTCTTTCTTTTTAAAGAACATTTAGTTATACTGCAGTCTGTGGACAATAAAATTAGAATATTTCAGTAATCAATGTAAAGTCAGACTCTCTTGTTTTTTATCTTTAGTTGGCTGCAGGAAAGTTAGCTGTCCAATTGCTTTTGTGGAAATTTTGCTATTAGGTAGGTAGAATGTAAAATTCTTACATAACCAATGATGGTTGGGTAGATAGATTTCTAATTTCTACTCACTATGATTAGAGCTGCCTCTCAAAATAAGGAAACTGTTAGTCTTTGAGTCAACAGCTGTTTCTGAATATCGTGCAAGTCTTCACAGTGTTCTACCACCTGATATGTGGTTTTTAGCCAATAAGACATCAAAAAGCGATTACGAATTTCTAGCCTGACCATTAGTACAGTTCAAGGTAATTCTATTTATTAGAATTTCTCATTTACTTATAGGCGCTATTCTCTGGAATAAGAATCTAGGTACCTGATAGTTCTGCAGCAGGATAAGACTGAGGTAGAACTCGCTGAAGGCCAGTTTAAGGTCTTTAATATTCCTATGTTGGACACGTTCTTCATGGGACAGGTGGAAGACTGGCTTTCTGCGTTGTCGCAGCGTAGTAACACCAGTGCTTTCTTTCTGTGCATCCAGTGATGACTGAAGCTCATTTTGAAGTGTAGCAAACCTGCGCTGGGCCTCTGCGAGCTTCTCTATAATAAATAAAACAGAACTGATAAGTAAAATAAGACAGTAGTATAAATTCTGATTGACTTTTTAACGTTGGCTAACTATTGTAATTTGTTTCTCTATAATTTCTTTTTTTTTCTATGAGAGATTTTTGCTATAGGGCACTTGCACTCGCCAGAGAGATAGACACAGAGAGACAGAAGAGAGAAACCACCCCCCCCCCAGGGGGTATAGCCACACTGCAATCCCTTCTCCTCCATTCTCTCCTTGTGATCTTGGGCATGCATACACACACATCCTGTGTAAATCTGAGGCAGCCAGGTACAGGATTCGAACCATGGTAGACCATGTGGGAGTCCAGTGATGTAACCATTATGCCACCTGCTGCTAGTCCTCATCTTTAGAATTTCTAGAAAAAAAGCTACATGAATTATTTAGAATTGGATAGGTAAAAATATTTTGGGCTTCCATATGGTCAACCACAGTTTACGTCCTGGACCCAGCAGCTTGAAACTTATGCCAGACATGCGTGTAAGCATGCCCAAAATCCCAGGAATAGAATGAAGGAGAAGGGACTGCATTGTGACCATGCTTCCTTGGGGGTGATTTCTCACTTTCCCTCTCGTCTCTGTCTCTGGCTGACACATGTGCTCTAAGGCAAAACCTTATTAGAAAAAAAAAAAAAGGGTATGTGAATATTTCAATTCAATATATCTCATTTAAAAAAAAGTGCTTACAAGCCATTTTCAGTTATAATCTAGTGCAGAAATGACTAGAATTTGGGCTTTAGATTTTTAATCTGACATATTTCCCACTAGATCTCATTTCTTCTCCATGACACATATTATAAGAAGAGACAAAGATTGCCAAATTATTATTCATATGTTCAAAAATAATCTTCTGTAACTTTTTCTCCAACATCACAATTAACCACAATTTTCTATAACCAGAAAAATTCAGGTTCCAATCCTTCCTGATTAACTAGCTGTATGTTTGTAGTCAGGTCTGTTTTAACTCATCTCAGTCTTCCAGAGACAAAATGGAGGAAATACCAATTCCCCCATAAGGCAGTTGGAAACAGCAAATGAAATAAGGCATAGAAAATGCCAAGGGACATAGCACGTAATAAATAATAATAATAATAAATAAATAATAACAACAATGAAGCATTATTTACAACTTGCTCTTTAGCCCTCCCTTTCCTTGCTTTGTATCTGGCTAGACCAGCATCTCCCCCTCACCTCTGCCATTTTAGTTTTCTCCAGCACTGCTCTTCATATGCTCCATAGCCTTCTCTCAGAGAAACTGCTTCTAAGGCACAGCTTCCAAAATTCATCTCTACCTTTTCATCACTCACACCTTTTATAATATTTCTTCTTATCTGTCCTTTGTAGTCAAAACCAAAATCAGGTTTCCATTCCTCTTCACAAATAAATCTCATTCACTTATGTGGGTCTATCCATTTGGGGGTCTGCTTTTCACTCCTGGAGACCATACTTAACCAGTCTGCTGATGCAGAGTCCCTCTCCTGCTTTGTATCTTTTTCCCCAGGAATAGTTAGTTCAGTCTCTCTCTCTCTCTTTTATTTTTTTAGGTTTTTGCTATAGGGCATATGAGTTCACCAGAACAGACAAAGAGAAACAATGAGAATGAAAGTGAGAAAGCACACCCCAGGGGAGTTGGCCATACTGCAATCCCTTCTCCTCCACATTCTTATCTTGGGATTTTGGGCATGCACACACACATGCCCAGTGTCATTTTTCAAGCTGCTGAGTCCAGGACTCAAACCACAGAGTTAGCCAAGTGAGGTCCAGCACCCTAACCACCATCCCATTTGCTAGTCCAACTCAATCTCTTCAGTGATTGTGTGATTAGTAAAGTTAACCTGCGATAATCTCCCTTTCTGAAGGCAGTTTATTTGGAACCTCAGTTACATCTGCACAATACTTCATAGCAGTAACTAGATGAATATGGGTGAGTAGCTAAGAGAAATTACGTGTACAACTGGGGAAGGGATCGTAGAGACCATTTAGAATTATGCCTAGCATGGCTCTGAACTGATGCAAACTTCTGCAGAGTCCAAACATCGCTGTGGTCCACCTGTCAAACTGCAGATTTATGGTGTTAAGGTGATAGAATACAAGCCCAGATTTGACTCACAGTAGATTCAATTGTCCACAGACTTACCCTGCAATTACTTATTCAGTTCAGAATGCATAACTAGAACAGACATACTGGGTCACTGGTATTAATAGAATCTCCACACTAACTCTGACCCCGAAACAAGAAACATGGTAGGAAGGGCCAAGTGGAAGTTCTTGGAAAGCCTCCTTATCAAGGTAAGACTCTGTGGAGATTAGTTAGTGCCATCACATAATGGTGATATCTATCACATCTCCATTTAACTCATCTCTTTACTCTGTACAGACATTAGATGAATCTTGTGGACTATGGATTACTGAAAACTCAACATGGTGGTTTCTCTGATAGCAGCTGCTATTCTGGATATGGTGTCTTTCCTGGAACAAATCAAAACAGCCTCTAGCACCTGCCATGCAGCTAGCTATACACCCAATAATGCAGCTACTCAACTACAGGCCTGATAATAAAGCCACTCACGAGGCAGCAGAGATTCATTACAGGGACTGGCCTGCTACCAGGAAGTAGGCTGATATCACTGAATGCCTTCAATTAGGCAGGGATTTGCCCATTCTGGAGTAAATGCATTCTTATTCTTAATGATTCCAATTGTTGAATAATTATTTATTGAAGAATAATTATTTATAAAACACTATTTTAGGATTTTTTTGGTTTACTTGTCTGGCAATGTTACCATTTGTTGACTCAACTCATGGAACTCATTGTTAATCTGAAATATAGAGTAAGTTTATGTGGACACATCACAGAGGCTCAGGGTCATCTTACATTACATGCAATTTTTACACTGCTTTTTATCTGGAATTCTTACCACTTGCAATTGTACACTTCAAATATGAAGTTTGAAACCTGTGTGTGACAAAAGCATTATTTTTCCACATTTTATCTCTAGTCACCATCTTAGTTCTTCATTTCTCACAACTCCAGCCTCAGCAGACTACAGGTGACCGACCCTTAAGTATTATTTAACTGGTCTTGCATTGATTAAGCCAGAAAATATTTTACAGCCAAGAAATGTTTCTGTTATAATTTTCCTACTTATAAAATATGACTTACTTCCGCCCTCCCCTCTTCCTTTCTTCTCCCTTTTCTTCCTCCTTCACTACCCATTGTCCCTCCCCTTTTAGTAAAGAAACAGTGCTGTGAGTTCCCCAAATAATAAATTAAGTCAAAAAGTTAGAGGCCAGGAAAAAAATGATATTTGAAAACAAAGGAAAAAACATTTTGTTATTTAAAACATTACAGCCAATAAAAAGGGTTTACCTATTTTGAAAAATACTAAAAGCAACAGATATATTCTGATATTTGTTAGTTTGGTATGTAACAAGCACTGGTTAGAGCTAACTACTGTGAATGAAGAGAAAGGGTAAATCAGTTGAGAAAAGAATAGTATGAAATTGACCAGTTCTCCATTGGAAAAGGACATTACCCTACCCAAAAAAAAAGGGTTCTAATACCACAGCCTTCAGGATTGATATCATTTTGAGAGGTGGAAAAGATCTAGCTAAGTCTTCTAGGGTCAAGGATAAGCAACAAAAGACTGACTGCTCCTCTTCAAAATTCCTCTCCTCTCATGCTCCTCAAATATCGAAAGACTTTTATCTAGTCATCTAAATAAATGTTCATTTCTCAAAGAAAATACATAAAAAATTATGAAATAACTTAGTATCAGGTTTTCTGAATACTGAAAATAGTTCCCAAAACCTAACATGGGACCACAGAGGGCTAGGAATCAAATTACTTTTATCGATGTATGAAAACCTAGGATATAAACAGTAAACTTCTAAAAAAAAGAAATAAAAAATTCAAAATATAATTTGTAGGTAACAGAATTAGTATAAAAAAATCCAAATTTTATAGCTTTATTTATTTATTTATTTGGCTCTTTTTGGTATGGCCAGAAATAGATAAATAAAAGATTATAGCAATTTAATTCCGGCATTTAAAGGTTTCAAAATTATGCTTCACTCGAAAACAAACCATTTTTAGCTGACTATTAAGTAATATGTAAGATGTAAATGGATAGAGATAGATTAATAAACTAAACTCACAACTATATTATTTATAGTTTTTCATGTGCCATAATGTCTGAGGACTGTAGTCGATAAGACAATCTGCCATGGAGAAAATAGCTAAATAAGGAGAAAAATGATACTGTCTAGGGTAAGTGCCAAACTCTATTTCTGTCAATCAGGTCTTCATATTACCCATTACTTCTTGACCTGGCAAAAAGTCAGTCTAGAGACTATAATAATTTGTACCTATTCTGTGATGACACCAAGAGACATTCTCTAATGGCCCCTGAATACACACCAGAAAAGGAAGTCACTAAATCACAGCACCTTTTATTTTGAAGTAACAACTTTATTGAGATACACTCCAAATACTATATACAATTCATCCATTTAAAGGACACAATTCAACAGTTTGCAGTATAGTCACAGGTATGTACAACGATCACCAATATCTAATTCCAGAAAGAAATCCTGTGCTCTTCACCTATACTCCCCCAGCCCCCAAGCCCCAAGGAACTACTCTTCTACTTTTTGTCTCTCTAGGCTCACCTATTCCGGACATTCCATACAAATGGAATTCTATAATATGAGATCTTCTGTGACTAGTTTCTTTCCTTCTGCATGTTTCGAGGATCATTTATGTTGTGCATGTGTCAAAAGTTTGTGCTTTATTATGGCTGCATGATATTCCATTATATGGATACACCACATAGTGTTCATTTGTTCATGTATTGAGAGACATTTTGTGTTGTTCTCAACTTTTGCCTGTTATGAATAGTGATGCTATGTATAGTCACAGAACCCACTTCTTTATTTGTATTTTTTTGTTTGCTATAAGGCACATGTGCTAGCCAGAGAGAAAGAGTGGGAAAGTGAGAAATCATCCCCCGTGGGGGATGACCACACTGCAATACCTTCTCCTTCATTTCTCCCTCTTTTCAGGATTTTGAGTACTCATCTGCACATGCCTGGCATATTTTTTACGCCACCCTGTCTGGCATTTAGATCACAGTTTGCATTGTGGGATCCAGCCACTTTAGCCACTATATCCACTGACCGTCATACACATTTTAAACAGTAGCTAGCCTAAAATAATTTTTTAAAGTGACCTAATCTAATATACTGTTTTTCAATCTGAGAGTTGCAACCCAATATGGGGTCATGAGGCCAATTTAGTGGAACATAAACCACATTTTAAGAAATAAAATAGAAAAATACAAAAAACAATATGCTACAAGTAGAAAGAATATCTACTGTTCCGAGAAAAAAAACTTAACTTTTAAAATATTATATACTGCATATTCATACATACAGATACATAAAAACATATAAAACATGCATATCTATGTGAACTGGGTCATAATGTGGCCATATTTTTCTTTTTTACTGTGTATCAAGATATAAAAAGTAGGGACCAGCAGTTAGCGTAATGGCTATGTCGCTGGACTCCCACGTAGTCAACCACGGTTCGCGTCCTGGACCCGGTGGCTTAAAACTCACGCCGGGCATGTGTGCGTGCGTGCCCAATATCCCGAGAGGAGAATGGAGGAGAAGGGATTGCGGCGTGGCCATCCCCCATGGGGGGTGATTTCTCGCTTTCTGTCTCTCTTGTCTCTCTCTGTCTGGCAAGCGCACGCGCCCTATAGCAAAAACCTCTCCAAAAAAAAAAAAAAAAAAAAAAATTTTTTTTCCGTAATGGGACCAGGAGATGGCCTAATGGTTACATGGTTAGACTCTCATGCAGCTGGCTGCAGTTCGAGTCCTGGACCTGGTGGCTTAAAATTCATGCCAGGCACAAGTGCATGTATGCTCAGAATCCTGAGAGGAGAATGGAGGAGAAGGGCTTGCGGTAGGCCATGCCCCCTAAGGGGTGATTTCTTACTTTCCGTCTCTCTGTCTCTCTAGCGAGTGCATACACCTTATAGCAAAAATCTCTCTTAAAAAAAGATACAAAAAGTATCTACTTTTGGCTCTGTCATGGTGACTAAGACACTAATACTTTGAAGTTTAGACCAAATGTGGTTAGATTTCTGGCCAAACCTAAACAGCCTGGGTAAGTTGGCCCATACCTACAGTCCTGGCTAGCTGAGAGGCTGGAGAAGGATTCTGAGGGGGTGACATTTTGTCGAAATTCAATCAGTTGCTCTCAAACAAAGTACATATAACTACTACTTATAAGGATAGATACTTTTCTTTGGAAGTCAATAAAATATTATCTACTATTTGTAAAAATAAATAAAGATCTCTGGGCTCAAGAGATCTTTCCAATGTCTTTGTTTGTTTGTTTTTCTGAGAGGTTTTTGCTATAGGGTACATGCACTCACCGGAAAGACAGAGAGAGAAAGAGAGACAGAAAGCAAGAAATC